>NC_059287.1:4413552-4416052 GCF_017591435.1 Portunus trituberculatus
AGAGTTTACAATTTTAGATCATCATTTCATTACACTTCCTGGAGACTCAGACGTGAGCCACATACTCAGAAGTTAATTCCGCGACACTCCACGGTAAACATGCCACAAAATCCAGCACGTCTTGCCATCCTACGTGTGATATTTTGGCCCTGCGTCTGACATTCTGGCCACTCTAAAGACGCAACAGAAAAGCCTGCCACCCCACTCCTGTCCCTTTTCCAAGATTCTGCGTTGTGACTGAAGGGATACACTGCCCTCACCTCCATCCCACCACATCGTCCGCTTCATGGTTTCATTAGAGGTGCATAAAATGTGTGAGCGAGGATATACTAGTGATATTCTTGTACAGTGGAAGGACTGGTGAACTGTGTGAAGATGGGAAGAATTGACGACGTGAATGGAGGAAAGTAAAAGAAAAAATGATGATCTACAAAAGAACTGACCAATTAAAGGAATGAATGCATAATGAAAATACTGAATACTGACTTGAAGAAAAACAGACCTTCGAAAGACATAATGGAAAGGTATACTTCATAATAACTATGGAGACTACAATTCAAGTAGGTCTTTTTTTTCTAATATTCATTCTTTTACCCTTGGTAGTTCTCCCTCTTACATAAAAAACATCAAATAGTGACCTGCAAAATAAACAAAGAACCTAAGAGACGTAATGGCCATGAACGCAACACTTCGTTTAAAACACACGTAATCAGAAACATCTATGGAGACTACAATTCAAGTGGGCCTTTTTTTTATTTTCATTTTTTTGCCCTTGGTAGTTCTCCCTCTTGCATAAAACGAAGACCGAATAGCGACCTGCAAAATAAACAAGCGACCTGAGTGTACGTGACACTTTGTACAAAACACACGTATTCAGAAACGTCTTCCCCTCTCACTACGACAAATTTTCAAGGCCAGACAGACAACTAGCCGGGTTTCAAGGACAATTTCTGCTTTTCAATAAACTAGAAATCTTGCCAGTCTATCACCATAACCATAAAACACACTTAAAAGCACGAGTATCTTCACCTGGACCCTTTGGATGGTAAGAGAGCCAACCGTTACAGAATACAGGCCAAAGCACCACGCAGGATGGACTTTTTTCTGTTTATTCATCAAATTACTTTGTCATCCATCATGAATACTCTCATTACTGAACCTGTCTTTCAGTGATCAACGACCTGCACAAAAAATATATATATAATAAATAAATAAATATATAATATGAGTTAGCTGAAAAACTGGCGATATTCATTTCAAGAAGCTGAGGAACGCCATTTGACAAGTGGCCAGGTGAACGTGACAGACGGATCATGTTTGTCTACTTGCACTGATGGGCGTTCGTGTTTAACCCCTTCAGTACCATGGCGCGTTTCCATATTCGTTCTGCTTATTACCTGGTGATTTTATACAGCTTCAGAAACATATGGGGAGATTAAAATAGTGAAGACTGTGACCATTAATCTTTTGACCTCCATGGAACATTGCTAATGTCAATAAAATGATCTAATCACACCTCATGTTCATTATTACTTACTATAGCTTCAGAATCGCATGTGGGGAAATAGAATAGTAAAAACTGTAACCATTAATTAATCTTTTGACCTTCATGGACCCTTCCTAATGTCAATAAAATGGTCTAATCATACACAAAGCTCACAGTTACCAAATAATGAAGGAGTTAAATACCCTTTACCTTCTAAAGTATGCTATTTCATCATAAGACATTTTACATCAGAACAAGACATGCTTGCTTTTAATAGTATAAATTTCCCCGCACACCCCCAAAGGAAGAGGAAGAAGAAAAAGAACCACCGCCATGTATATTCTTCCCTCCCTACAGAGAAGCCTGATGCAATCCCCGCTAAATGTAAGGTAAAGGTCTCTCTCTCTCTCTCTCTCTCTCTCTCTCTCTCTCTCTCTCTCTCTCTCTCTCTCTCTCTCTCTCTCTCTCTCTCTCTCTCTCTCTAATGTTTTGTTACTTCGTTGCAGCAAAAGTAATAACAGCAGTAGTAGTAGTAGTAGTAGTAGTAGTAGTAGTAGTAGTAGTAGTAGTAGTAGTAGTAGTAGTAGTAGTAGTAGCAGTAGCAGTAGCAGCAGCAGCAGCAGCAGCAGCAGCAGTAGTAGCAGCAGCAGCAGCAGCAGCAGCAGCAGCAGCAGCAGCAGCAGCAGCAGCAGCAGCAGCAGCAGCAGCAGCAGCAGCAGCAGCAGCAGCAGCAGCAGTGCAGCAGCAGCAGTGCAGCAGTGCAGTTGTTGTTGGTGGCAGTTGTGTTGTGTTGTGGTGGTGGTGGTTGTTGTTGTGTGGTGTATGGTGGTGGTGTTGTAGCAGCAGCAGTAGTGTAGTAGTTGTAGTAGCAGCAGTAGTTGTAGTGTTGTAGTAGCAGTAGTAGTAGTAGTAGCAGTAGTGGTAGTAGTAGTAAAGGTTGGTATGAAAAGGTCAGTTTACAGAAGAAACCTTTATTACATTCAGTGTTTAAAGTAATAGTTGCAAAAAAAGAGA
>NC_059287.1:4426052-4431052 GCF_017591435.1 Portunus trituberculatus
TTGTCACTTTCTTTAATGCAATCGTCCCAACTCACCTTGAATGCTGCGTTCAGTGTTGGTCATCCTACTACAGGAAAGAGATAGACAAGCCGGAGAGAGTGAAAAGAATGGTTACCAAGACGATGCCTCGACACAACCTCAACACAAACCATGCAAGGATAGTTAGAAGAAACTCAACTTATACTTTTCAGTTTGGAGAAGCGAAGGATGCGTAAGGATTTAACAGAGTCGGTCAAAATGTTTCAATAGTTTAATAGTGTGAATATCAACAACCTTACCAGAATTGATCGATCTAATACCACTAATAATAACAATAGTAAGATCACGGTAAGCGATTCAGAAGCTAAACTTTTTTTTCTTTAATAGAATCGTCAACATTTGGAACCCTCTCCAGCACAGATAGTAAAATAGAAGTACAGTAGAAACATTGAACCCCTTCAGTACCATGACGCGTTTCCATATATTCACCCTGGTTACTATTTGGTGATCTTACACAGCTTCACAAACTCATGTGGGGGAATTAGAATAGTGAAGACTGAGGCCATTAATCTTCTGACCTCCATACACCTTACCAAAAGCCAATAAAATCGTCTAATCATACCCAAACTCGTAGCAAAAATGCGTCCCAGTACTGAAGAGGTTAGTAAGCATAGATTGGATAAGTACCTTGCATGAACCCCTCGAATAACTTACTTTAAACCTGCATAATCATCGTCTCTTTTATTGTATCAGAGTTATATGTTTCTCCTTCCACCTTCCCTTCTTTACTTCTGTGACTGTTTCTCCCTCTATGCTGCATGGCGTTACTTCTTTAAACTTTGTCCTTTTGCCTTTTAACTCATAGAATCTGTAATGCTAATATCTCAAACAGTCTCTTTAGACCCAATAGGACCGTTAATGTCTGTTCTTTCTTTGTATTCCTTTGTATTCTTTCTCCCTTGAACGTGGTTACCAAACAGCCTTGCAAGGACTTAAAGGTCTGTTGTTGTTTGGCTTTCCTTTGTAATCCCCCTGTAATATTTCTGCATTTCTTCTTCTTCTTCTTATTATTATTATTGTTATTATTATTATTATTATTATTGTTATTATTATTATTATTATTTCTCAGTAATAGAAAAATCATATGGACGAGGAGGAGGAGGAGGAGGAGGAGGAGGAGGAGGAGGAGGAGGAGGAGGAGGAGGAGGAGGAGGAGGAGGAGGAGGAGGAGGAGGAGGAGGAGGAGGAGGAGGAGGAGGAGGAGGAGGAGGAGGAGAGGAGGAGAAGGAGGAGGAGGAGGAGAAGAAGAAGAAGAAGAAGAAGAAGAAGAAGAAGAAGAAGAAGAAGAAGAAGAAGAAGAAGAAGAAGAAGAAGAAGAAGAAGAAGAAGAAGAAGAAGAAGAAGAAGAAGAAGGAGAAGGAGGAGGATTAAATAGGATTACATAAAAACGAATGATATGAGACTTGTTTTCCTATAACGAGAGAGAGAGAGAGAGAGAGAGAGAGAGAGAGAGAGAGAGAGAGAGAGAGAGAGAGAGAGAGAGAGAGAGAGAACAATGAACATGAAAGAAGGAAAACAAACGGAACGACACAAAAGAAAGAGATGGAAAGAGAATACATGATGAAAGAGACAAAAGGGGGAAGGAATCATAAGGGAAACGGACAAAAGGAAAGAAAAATATGAAAAAAACACAGAAAAAAATAAAAAGTTAATATTTTCACGGATAAGAAAATAATGAAATGAAAGAAGAACCAAAGTGAATTAGGAAAAACAGGAAGGAAGGAAGGAGAGAGAGAGAGAGAGAGAGAGAGAGAGAGAGAGAGAGAGAGAGAGAGAGAGAGAGAGAGAGAGAGAGAGAGAGAGAGAGAGAGAGAGAGATAAGAGATTTATTAGAGCTTCATTTCAGAGAGAGAGAGAGAGAGAGAGAGAGAGAGAGAGAGAGAGAGAGAGAGAGAGAGAGAGAGAGAGAGAGAGAGAGAGAGAGAGAGAGAGAGAGAGAGAGAGAGAGAGAGAGAGAGAGAGAGAGAGAATGATGATGATGATGATGCCTGTAAAAAAAAAGTCATTAAAGTATGAAAGAAAATGGAGGAGGAGGAGGAGGAGGAGGAGGAGGAGGAGGAGGAGGAGGAGGAGGCGTAATAGAGAAATGAGATGCAGTAAGGAGAAAAGAGGGAGACAGAAGGAAACTTGAGAAAAGACATTTGCAAAGGAGTTCTTGGAAGATGAAGATGAAAGAGGAGGAGGAGGAGGAGGAGGAGGAGGAGGAGGAGGGAGGAGGAGGAGAAAAGAAGAAGAAGAAGAAGAAGAAGAAGAAGAAGAAGAAGAAGAAGAAGAAGAAGAAGAAGAAGAAGAAGAAATGAAGGGGAAGAAAAAGAAGGAGAAAAAGAAAAGAAAAAGAAAATGAAGATAAAAAGAGAAAAACACAAGTAGGAAAACAATCCCACAAGTAACATCGAAGACAAAGAGACGTACTGGCTCACTGGCTTACCGTCTTGACATGAGCCTTGGTTCGAGCGCCACCTTCCCTTAACTGGCAGAAGGGCAGGTAAGGGAGGGAAGGGTTACAGATTGCCTGTTTACCTGCGTTAATTAGAACAGGTGGGGAGTGCTGAGGGAGAGGAGATGAAAGGGAGAGAGACAAGGTTAAGAGTAGCTAGAAATAATGGTGGTAATGGCTTATAGAAATTATATATAGAGGAACAATAAAAGAAAGGGATAAGTAATAAATAAATAAATAAAGGAACTGTACTGATAAAAGGAGTATATAGGGAAATAATAAAGCAAAGGGGATATCAATAATTAAGAGAAGATATTAATTAGTTAGCAAGCAAATAAGAAAGAAATATAGAAAAGGGAGCACAAATAGCAACTGACACTGACCTTACTGTGATAATAAAGTGTATAAGGAGGAATAATAAAACAAAATAGATTACAATAAAGGAGAAAAGAAGTAGTAAGCAAGTAAATAGTAAAGGAATATACAAAGGAGGTACAAGTAGCAATAGACACTGAGCTTCTTACTCTACTAATATAAAGAGGATATAGAAAATTAATAAAACAGAGTGGAAAATGAGAAAAGAATATACAAAAGGAGGTACAAATAGCAGCAGACACTGGACTTCTTACTACGCTGTTTAGGTAACTATTTCATACTGGATAGGCAAGATAGTAGAGAAGGACCCTCCCCACTCCCCTTCCCTCATCCCTCTATGTGAAGGTGGCAGAAGGAAATGGTATGATGGAAAGAAAGAAAACATAGAATTTGAGAGGAAAGTAATGGAGTTTGATTCTGTGCCTGTTTGTGAGAGGGTGTCAATACGTGATGGTTGTGTAATGTTGTGTGTGTCTTGTTATTGCAGGCTTAGTGTAATTGTTAAAGTTAGATGTTTGTTTAATTGTTGGTTTAATTGGCGTGGGATAAGTCTTGGCAATGGCTCTTAAAATCTACTTGTTTAACCCCTTCAGCACCATGACGCATTTTCATATACATTTTGCTTACTATTTGATGATTTTAAACAGCTTCAGAAACTCATGTGAGGGATTAAAATAGTGAAGACTCTGGTCATTAGTCTTCTGACCTCCATGGATCCTTCCTAGTGTCAATAAAGTGGTCTAATGGTACACAGATTTCAAGGCAAAAATGCGTCCCATTCCTGAAGGGGTTAACTGATTCTTCTTGTCACGGTTTCTATGTCGTGTTATTTTCGTGGTTTTCTTAATGTCACCTCCTGTTCCGTGTTTCCTTTCACATGAAATATCACAATAATTCCTACCTATTCCATATTCTTGATTCTTTTTCACCTTATTTTTTCCACAGTACTTAATCATGCCCCGAACAGTCTATTAAACCATTGAGTACCATGAAGCGTTTCCATATTCATCCTACTTACTATTTAGTGATTTTAAACAGCTTCAAAAACTCACGCGGGAAATTAAAATAGTGAAGACTTTGGCCATTAATCTTCTGACCTCCATAGACCCTTCCTAATGTCAATAAAATTATCAAATCGTACACAAATCTCAAGGTAAAAATGTGTCCCAGTTCTGAAGGGGTTAAGCTTGTATACTCCCCCTTTATGGACGCCCTGCAACATTGATCCCTAGTGATGCCTTGTTTGATGAATGACTGGGAGAGCCCTCGGCAAACACAAACCATCGCAGATCATAAGTAACAGTAGGAAACATCAAATCAAGCCTATCTGTGCGTGTATAAAGAGTGCAGTGTAGTGAACGGAAAGGCAAAGGGAAATGAGGAAAATAAGAGGGATAATTGTAGTGGATGGAAAAAATAGTGTAGGGAAAGAAAGGGTAAAGGAAAAAAGAAGAAAATAACAATAAAGAGGGTAATTGTGGTGGATAGAAAGGATAGTGTAGTTAAAGAAAAGGAGAAAGAAGTGAAGAAAAGAAGAATAGAGATGATAATTGTAGTGGATGGAAAAAATAATGTAGTGAAAGAAAGGGCAAAGGAAAAAAGAGGCAAATAAAAATAAAGAGGGTAATTGTGGTGGATAGAAAGAATATTAATGAAAGAAAATGAAGAAAAAAAGACTAAAGATGATAATTACGGCGTATAAAAAGAATATTAATGAAAAGAAAATAAAAAAATGCGAAACTAGTGATTAGGAGAACGTTAAAGGAAAAAAATTGCCAGAAAAAATAAGTTTACAGCTAAGTTAAAAATATAAACACAATGAATTATCAGAATAAGTCTTACATTTCAATAACACAAAACAAATGAATGAAAAAAAAAAAACATATCAGTGCACGTCTTTTAAATCCTTCCTATGGTTATTAATTTATCTTTTATTTTGTATTTCATTTTGTAGGAAAGGAAAGAAAAAAATAATGCATTAATTTTCCGTGTTTCCCTCTTTTTTTGTACCCTTGGCTGGCTTCCTTCACACACACACACACACACACACACACACACACACACACACACACACACACCTGTTTATTGCCATCATATATAACTTCTTTCTCTTCTTTTCCCAACATAACGCTCCCTAATGTCTCTGGGA
>NC_059287.1:4443552-4451052 GCF_017591435.1 Portunus trituberculatus
CGCTAAAAACATTGCTAAGGTGAATATTGACAGGGAGTTTACAGGGAGTATTGGTAGAGTAGGACGGAACAATATTAATCTTAACATGGTGAAAGACACATTGACAAGAAAATAAATCAACAGGGGATATTGCCAGGGTAACAGGGATCTAGAAACACTGACAAGATGAATAATGGCACAGTGTTTACAGGGAGGGAGGAAAAAAAATGCACTTAACAGGGTGAAAGGCACGTTGGCAAGGTAAGAAAATAAATCAACAGGGGATATTGCCAGGGTAACAGGGCGCTAGGAACACTGACAAGACGAATAGTGGCAAGAGGTTTACACGGAAGGAGAGAGAAAAAAATTGAACTTGACGGGGTGAAAGGCATAAGAACATAAGAGAAAGAGGGAAGCTGCAAGAGGCCATGATGTTGACGTCGTAAGTATTGACATAGTAAATGGAAGGTTAGAATCAGAGGGTGACGGGGTATCAGAGTTGCGGGAAAGATGGGTAAAATAGAGCAAGGAAGAAAGGCAACAAGAAAGAGGAGCTAGAAATACAAAGGAAAAGAAAAGGAGAGAGCAAAGAAATAAGAGAAGAAAGAGGAAAAAGATGAAAGGAGTAGAAAGAAGAGAAAAAGGAAGGAAAGGGAAGAGAAGAACTATTACGTAAAGAGGAGAAGGATGAAGAAAGCTGGTAAGAGGGAATGGAGGAAGGAGAGAGAAAGGAAACAGAGAGAGAGGGAGGAAAGGAGGGAAGGAAGGAGGGAGAGAAGGAGGAAATGAGAGGCGAGGAAAAAATGGTAGTTAAAATAGGGAACAAATAAACAAAAGATCAGAGAGAGAGAGAGAGAGAGAGAGAGAGAGAGAGAGAGAGAGAGAGAGAGAGAGAGAGAGACAGAATTATACACATTAGATGCAAAGAAAGAATAATTGAGGAAGGTTGAACAAATTACATATATAAAGTCTAGAATAAGAAATAATGAAAGGTCAAAGAAAATTAAGATTGAAATTCTCTCTCTCTCTCTCTCTCTCTCTCTCTCTCTCTCTCTCTCTAAAGAAAACTCTCGTCCCCACAGATTTAATTTACCTTGTATGACTTAATTAACAACACGTGATTTACCAGTAATAATCCATGCAGCGCTAGTCACCAGGCGCTGCGAGGCGTGCTTCCTTCTTCTGCCTTGTCACCACCATCACCACCACCATCACCACCACCACCATCACCATAATCACCACCACCACCACCACCACCACCACCACTACTCCTAATACTACTACTACTACTACTACTACTACTACTACTACTACTACTACTAATAATAATAATAATAATAATAATAATAATAATAATAATAATAATAATAATAATAATAATAATAATAATAATAATAATAACACAGCTAAACAAAACCACCATAATCATGAACTACTACTGCTATTACTACCACTATTTACTACAATTACTACTACTATTACTACTATTACTACTACTACTACTACTACTACTACTACCACTACTACTACTACTACTACTACTACTACTACTACTACTACTACTACTACTACTACTACTACTATAAAACAACACCACTATAATTACGACCAGAACTTAATCACCACCACCACCACCACCACCACCACCACCACCACCACCACCACCACCACCACTTTGTTCATAATTACAAAAATAATCACCGGCACATCACACGAATAAACAACTAAAAAAAAAAAATAAATAAATAAATAAATAAGTAAATAAGGAAATACTGATATAAAAAAAACATTGAAAAATAAAACAAAATCTATATAAATTAAAGAGAAAATAAATAAATAAATACACGATAATGTCTATACGAAATAAAAAGAAAAATAAGTCGTAAAAAAAAGTCGTAATTTTATAATAAGTGAATTTTGTGAGAGAATTGTCGCCCCAAAAAAAAGAAAAGAAATAAAAACGAAATATAAAAAAGTGTTTCATTCAGTTTGCATAATAAATTCTCCTCTCCTCTCTCTCTCTCTCTCTCTCTCTCTCTCTCTCTCTCTCTCAAGGTAGAAAGGAAGTGAGAGGAAAAATACTGGCGAGACAAAAAAGAGAAAGAAAAAGAAATATTAACGAGGAAGGGGAGAAAGAAAAAGAACGACAAAAACAAAGGAAGGAATGAGGAAGAGAAGGGGAGAAAGTAAACAGGAAGGGGAGGGAGAGAGAGAGAGAGAGAGAGAGAGAGAGAGAGAGAGAGAGAGAGAGAGAGAGATGGTTTGAAAAGGTTTGTAAAGTTCTTATGGTGCACACTTCACACACACTCTAACTCTCTCTCTCTCTCTCTCTCTCCTACCACACAAAGAAGATGCAAGAAATAAACAGTAGACAATGGAGAAAGGAGATAAGGAAGGAGAAATAAATGAAGGAAGAGATAGAAAGAAGAAAAAAGAGATAATGAAAAGCAATAACATGAAAAATAACTAATAATAAGAGATGCAAATTTACACACGAAAAAAAAAAGAGAAAAAATTGAACGCCTTAAAGAAACACGGAGGAAAAAAAAAAAAGAAGGGAATATGTTAATGAAGAGACGAACAAATAAAAAAAAAAAAAAAGAAGAGATGAAATAAAAGACAACAGAGGAAAGGAAGGATGACAAGGAAGAGATGGAGGATGGAAGGAAGGAACGAAGGAAGGGAGGATGAGAAATAAAAAGAATAAAACAGAAAAAAAATATATAAAGAGAAATTAATAAACAAGGGAAAGAAGGATAAATTAGGAGAAGAGAAAGAAAGGAAGAAAGGAAAGAAAGGAAAGAAAAAAGAAGGAAGGAAGGAAGGAAGGAAAGAAGGAAGGATGGATGGAAGAAAAAGAAGAAAGGAAAGGAACAAGCAGAAATGAAACTGGAAATTAATCTAAAACGCAGAGAGAGAGAGAGAGAGAGAGAGAGAGAGAGAGAGAGAGAGAGAAGAGAGAGAGAGAGAGAGAGAGAGAGAGAAAAAACTAATCAACACATATAAAGCAATAAAAATAAGAAAAAAAAAACAGAAACGAATGAAGGAAAGAGAAAATTAAAGAAGAAAAAGAAGGAAGGAATGAAAAAAAAAACTGGATCCTTTACCAAATATCCTTCACTCAAACACTCCTTCACTCCTTCATCCAAACGCTCCAATGCAAAAAAAAAATAAATAAATAAAACGAGAGATCCTTTTCAATATCAAGACTCCTAAAACACTACTAAAAGATCCTTCACCACAGCACATCCCCCTTCTCCTTCAACACTTTTTTGCTCCCTATAAGCCTCTGACCACCCTCCCTCTCATCCTTCACTACTCCCTGCTACTCTACACACTCTAAATAAATAAATAAGTAAATAAATAAGCCAATAGGACAGAAAAATTCAGCTTTAAATAATTCTACAACTACTGAATTTTACAATCGCACCACACACACACACACACACACACACACACACACACACACACACAGAGAGAGAGAGAGAGAGAGAGAGAGAGAGAGAGAGAGAGAGAGAGAGAGAGAGAGAGAGAGAGAGAGAGAGTATAATGGTGTTTTCGTAAGTGAATTGCATTTATATGATCTAATTGGAATGTCATTTGAGTTTATTTTTCTATTTTTTTTGCTTTAATTGAGTTTAGGTTAGCTAAGGTTAATTAATGTTAAGGGTAGTTGAGTAGAGTAGAGAAAGGGAAGAGAAAAGGAAGATTAAGTTGTGTTTTGGTGAAGTTATTTGAAGTTAGGTTAGGTTAGGTTAGGTTAAGATAGGTTAGGTTAGGTTAAGTTAGGTTTGCTTAGGTTAAGATAGGTTAGGTTAGAGAGATAGAGATAGAGATAGAGGAAAAATAGGATAAGAAACAAGACATGAAGGAAAGTAGAATAATGGAGGTATGGGGAGAGAGAGAGAGAGGAGAGAGAGAGAGAGAGAGAGAGAGAAAGGAAAGAAGGAGGAATCATGGGATAAATAAAGGAATGGAGCGATAGAGAGAGAAAGCAAAGAAGGAAGGAAGAAAAAATATAGGGCAAGAAACAAGAAATGAAGGAAGGCAGAAGAATGGAGGTATGGATAGAAAGGAGTGAAGGAAAGAGGAAGCATAGGATAGAGAAAGAAATAGAGCGATAAATAGAGGAAAAAATTAAAGAAGGAAGAAAAAACAGGGTAGGAAACAAGAGACGAAGGAGAGTAGAAGAAGAATGGAGAAAAAAGAAAGAAGGAAGGAGGAAGCATGGAATAAAGGATTAGAGGGAGAGGAGGAAAGTAGAGAGAGAAAGGAGAGAGGAAAGTTGAAGTGAAGGAAAGAAGAAAGGAAAGGGAAGGAAGGGAAGGAGGGAAAGGAGGGGAGCAGTGTGGAGTGAGGGGAAAGAGAATTACCTCATTTATTGTAGTTATGCTGAGGGTTAACGTTGATTCTCTCTCTCTCTCTCTCTCTCTCTCTCTCTCTCAATACAAGCCTCTCACCTTCCTCTCACTTCCTCGAAACCTACGTCTTCCATATCTCCATTATATAGCACCTCTCTCTCTCTCTCTCTCTCTCTCTCTCTCTAGTATTCCAGCAGCAAATGGAGATAAATCGTACAGAGGGAGGGTGTGAGAGAGAGAGAGAGAGAGAGAGAGAGAGAGAGAGAGAGAGAGAGAGAGAGAGAGAGAGAGAGAGACAGAGAGGGTAAACATAACGCCAGGAGCGGGAGTGAATATCAGAGAGTGGGCAGTATCAGCTGGCCAGGCGAGCCATTAGTAAACAACAAACGTTCATAAGGTGTGGGAAGATAAACGTTTTTGGTCCTCTCTCTCTCTCTCTCTCTCTCTCTCTCTCTCTCTGTGGTGGTCAGATTAATGTTATCGTTCTCTATCTCCTCCTCCTCTCTCCTCCTCCTCCTCCTCCTCCTCCTCCTCCTCCTCCTCCTCCTCCTCTTCTTCCTACTTCTCACCTCTCTCTCTCTCTCCTCCTGTCTCTTATCTCTCGTCGCCTTCCACTTCTCGCTGTCCTCTTCCTCTTCTTCCTCCTCCTCCCAATGATCTCTTCTTCTCTTAACCGTTTACCGCATTTCTCTCTCTCTCTCTCTCTCTCTCTCTCTCTCTCTCTCTGTCGACTTCCTTCCTGTTCTCACCTCTCTCTTTCTCTCTCTCTCTCTCTCTCTCTCTCTCTCTCTCTCTCTCTCTCTCTCTCTCTCTCTCTCTCTCTCTCTCTCTCTTTCATATCTTTGTCCTTACTCTCCCCTCTTTCTTTATTTTCTTTACCTCCCCCTGTCTCTTTCCTCTTTCTCCTGACATTCTCTCTCTCTCTCTCTCTCTCTCTCTCTCTCTCTCTCTCTCTCTCTCTCTCTCTCTCTCTTTCTATAACCGCATGCTCAATACAACCTGGAAACGCGACGAGAAAGCAGAATGTGGAGAGAGAGAGAGAGAGAGAGAGAGAGAGAGAGAGAGAGAGAGAGAGAGAGAGAGAGAGAGAGATAGGGTGTAGGGCGAACAGAACAATGAACTAGAAAAATAGGAATGTACAAGGCAAGTGAAGGAAGGAAGGAAGGAAGGAAGGAGAAGTAAAAAAATGAAGGAAGGAAGGAAGGAAGAAAATGCAGGGAAAGAGTAAGGAAAGGAAGGAATAGGAAAGGAGTTGAAAGGGAAGGAAGGAAGGAAGGAAGGAAAGAAGAGAGTGAAAGAAGAAGAAAGGAAGGAAAGAACAGAGAGAGAGAGAGAGAGAGAGAGAGAGAGAGAGAGAGAGAGAGAGAGAGAGAGAGAGAGAGAGAGAGAGACAGAGAGAGAGACAGACAGACAGACAGACAGACAGACAGACAGACAGACAGACAGACAGACAGACAGACACAGAGACAAAAATATAGAGTTGACAAAATCACTCACTCACACACGCACTCACATATAGAAAGACAGCCAGACAGACAAAACCAAAGCCAGACACAGAAATCAGACGAGACATGAAAAGTTGTTGACAAAAGGGCAAGCAATCACGGAGGAAAACAGGAACACCAAGACACGCACAACCACGCAATGCTCTATCTCTCTCTTCATTAAAGGTAGTCTGCCTCTGCGTAACTGATGTGTTGTAACGTGATCTTTTAGAGGGTCTCAATAAAGTGTTGTGCGTTGCTATGTTGTTTATCCGCTTGCCGTTTATTACGTTTATTGTGTCTTTGTTCAGGTATTGTATTATCCCTTCAATACTGGGACTCATTTTTATTCTGTTTTGGAATATAATTTGATGATTTTATGTGCATTAGGAAAGGTTTATGAGGTCAAAAGATTAATGACTAAAGCCCTTTCTGTTTTAATCCTAACATAAGTTTTTGAAGCTGTATAAAATCGTCAAATAGTTATCAAGATGAATATGAAAACACGGCAAAGTGCAGAAGGGATTAACAAAGACTCTGGCCATTAATCTTTTGACCTCCATAGACCTTTCCTGATGTAAATAAAATCGTCAAATCACCCCACCCCCAAAAAAAAAAAAAAAAAAAATGCGTAATAGTTACCAGGACGAATATGAAAACACGGCAATGTAAAGACTCTAGCCATTCATCTTTTGACCTCCATTGACCTTCCCTGATGCAAATTAAATCGTCAAATCATACACAAAAAAAGTAAAAATGCGTCTCAGTATTGAAGAGGTTAATGCAACACCGGAAAATAGAAACAACAAACGTAATACACTGGCAAGCTGATGAACAACACAGCAACACGCAACAGTCTATTGAGAGCGCCTAAAAGATCACATTACAACACATCAGTTACGCAAACACAGACTACCTTTCATGAAGAGAGAGACAGAACATGCGTGTCTTGTTTTTTATTTTCATCGATCTATTTTACTCATTTATTATTTTCTATCTATTTTATTTATCTATTTATTTTTCCTTTTTTGTCCGTGATTGCGTGCCTTTTTCTCAACAACTTTTCATATCTCGTCTAATTTCTGCGTCTGGCTGTCCGGTTTAGTCTGTCTGGCTGTCTTTCTATATGTGACGTCTGTAGGAGTGAGTGAGCTGATGAGCAACCTAACCTAATCTATCCTTCATTCACGCCAGCATGTCACGACTTTCAACGCATCCCAAACTTCTTATAACGATAATGGAAATAGTCTTTCACACTTCATTGCTACACCTCCACTACACTCAAAAGGTTAAAAAAGGTTCTATTACATGAAATTTACACAGGTTTCTACGTAGCGTGTTTGGAAATGCTCTAGTTCAAATTACATGTGTTTGATTTTTTTATTATTTTCATTCATTTTCGTGATTTATTATGATTTGTTTTTATTAATTTTACGTCATTATGTTTAGCTGATAATATTCGTGTAGTTTAATTAAGTCTCTCTCTCTCTCTCTCTCTCTCTCTCTCTCTCTCTCTCTCTCTCTCTCTCTCTCTCTCTCTCTCTCACATTTTATTTTCCAATCGCGTTTCCAGGTTGGACTGAACATGCGGTTATATTTCTTCTCTCATGGTTCTCTCTCTCTCTCTCTCTCTCTCTCTCTCTCTCTCTCTCTCTCTCTGCAGTGCTTTTAAGTGT
>NC_059287.1:4456052-4471052 GCF_017591435.1 Portunus trituberculatus
ACAAAAAGAAGAAAGAGTAAAGAAAGACAAGAAAAATAATGGAAACAAAGAAAAGAAGGAAAAAAAACGAAACAATAGAAGAAAAACAGAAAACATTAGATAAAGGGGACGAGATGGAATGAAAAAGAAGAAAGAGTAAAGAGAGAAAAAACGTAAGAACAAAAATATAACAAAGAAGAAGAAAAAGGAAATAAAAGAATGCATAACTTGAAAGAGATGAAAGTGTAACATACAAAAGATAAAAAAAAAAACAAGAAATTTATTCAAAACGATCACGTCAAAAATAAACGAAAAAGAGGAAAATAAAAAAAAACTAATGGAAATGAGAAAAAATAATACAAAACGAAAAAAAGAAAGAAACATGACGACAATGAAAAAATAAAACGAAAGTAAAAGAAAAAAAAGAGAGGGAAAAAAATTGAACAAAACAAAGAAACAAAAAGAAAGATACGAACACTAAAAATTCAAAACTGATAAAAGAGAAAGAGAGAAAAAAAATATAAGAAAAAAGAAAAAAAGCGGCTTACACGTAAAAGGGGGATTTCAGGGCAAAAAGAAAACGGGAAAAAATCAGACAAGCGTGGAGGTTGAGAGAAAACGGAGTGTAAACAAAGCAGACAGAGAAATGCTTCCAAAGAAACGTCACAGAAAACTAGCACGATTTAAAGGAAAGACTCAAATATTCTTTTAAGCAGAGCGAGTACACGAGAGAGAGAGAGAGAGAGAGAGAGAGAGAGAGAGAGAGAGAGAGAGAGAGAGAGAGAGAGAGAGAGAAACGATGCTGAAAAAATATCAACAGCACAATAAATATACGACACACACACACACACACACACACACACACACACACACACACACACACACACACACACACACACAACACATAAAGAACGTAAAAAAAAAATCAACAACGAAGAAATAAAATGGAAAAAAACATTGCGACAAAAAATAAGGACATTGAAAGAGAACACAAAGAAAATGGAAAGGAGAAGAAGAGAAGAGGAGGAAGAGAACTACTTACATTACGAAGTGGGACATAAAGACGAAGCAATAAAGGGTTGATAGAGGAAGGGGATTAGGAAGGGAAGAGAAAGAGGATCAGAAAGGGACGTAAATAGAGGAGGAGATGGTGAAGGTTGTGTCATGTGGAAGAGTCAGAGAGGAGAGTAAGCCAATACTTTTCTCCAGGGAGGCTTAACTCCTTCATTACTGGAATTTTTCACCTTGAGTTTTGTGTGTGATTAGATTACTTCATTTACATCAACCCCTTCAGTACCATGACGAGTTTCCATATTCATTCTCTTTACTATCTTTTACTATTTTGTACAACTTCAGAAAACTTATATAGTAGATTAAAATAGTAAAGACTCTGGCCATTAATCTTCTGACCTCCATAGACCCTTCCCAATATAAATAAAATCGTCTAATCACATCCAATACTAATGGTAAAAATGCGTCTCAGTACTGAAAGGGTTAGGAAGGGTCTATGGAGGTCACAAGATTAATGGCCTTTCACTATCTTATCCTCCACACAAGTTTCTGAAGTTGTGTAAGATCACCAAATAGTTAGCAGGATGAATAAGAAAACGTGTCCTGGTACTGAGGGGGTGAAGAGATACGTGAGATGAGAGGGAGTTACTGAAGGATGTGCAAGGAAAGAGTGGGAGGGGAACTTAAATAAATAAATAAGTAAGTAAAGAAAATAGAAAAAAATCCTTATGTAAATTTCTTCGTCTTCGTTTTGTCTTCAAGTTTGGTTTTATTTTCTTTGTTTGTTTTTGTGGATTTTGTTTTGATTATTCATTTCATCTTTTTTTTATTTCTGTTTATTTATTTTTTTTTATTAGTTCTTCAAATTGACTTTTTTTCTGTTGTTGTTGTTGTTGTCGTTGTTGTTGTTGTCGTTGTGTTTATTGTTGTGGTTGTTGTTGTTCTTGTTGCTATTCTTCATCTTCCTACTTCTTCTTCTTCTTACTATTATTATTATTATTATTATTATTATTATTATTATTATTATTATTATTATTATTATTATTATTACTCTTCTTATTCTCCTTTTCTCTCTTCTTCATCATCATCATCTTTGTCTTCTTCGTCTTTTTCTTCTTTTTCATCATCATCATCTTCATCCCTTCCTGCATCATCATGTCTTTCTTCTTCTTCTTCTTCTTCTTCTTCTTCTTCTTCTTCTTCTTCTTCTTCTTCTTCTTCTTCTTCTTCTTCTTCTTCTTCTTCTTCTTCTTCTTCTTCTTCTCCTCCTCCTCCTCCTCCTCCTCCTCCTCCTCCTCCTCCTCCTCCTCCTCCTCCTCCTACTACTACTACTACTACTACTACTACTACTACTACTATCACTGCAGCTTTTCCGTTTTTCATATCAGGTTCCCTTTCCTCGCCAACTTCCCATAGGGTTCTCCACCTCCTCCTCTTGTCTGCCTCCTCTTCACGCAGTCCTCCTCCTCCTCTTTCTTCTCCCCTCGTACTCTTCCTCCTCCTCTTCTTCCCTCAAGGCGTCTTTTATAGTTCCCCCTCCTCGTGTGCCCTCGTTTTCTTCCATCCATATTCCAATCCATCGCTATTGTTTATAATATAGTGTTCAATCCCTCTTCGATGTTTCCCTGCCAGTTCATTTTCTTCTGTATCCTCTTCGACAGTGTTTTCATTTCTTTAATGTTCTGTTTGCCTGTTTACCTGCTCATTTATTCAATTACCTATTTATTCATCTCCATATTTACGTGTCAGAGAGTTCAATGGCAGAATGTTGAGAAGGGGTGTAGAAATAGATGAATAAGAACCCAAATACAAAGACAAGAAACTATAAAGAAAGACAAGGAAACAATCCGAAAAGTTTTCCAGTTTAGTTCTGAGTTGTCTCGATACGCCTCTTTTGAAACTATTCGAGTCGTACGCAGGAGGAAGAAAGGGAAGAGAATAGTAGGGTTACCAATGGAGTGAATGACTGAGTGAGATGCCAGTTACTCTTTGCATTGGTAAGATAGGCAGAATAAATGTGAGAGGAAGTAGAGAAAAGCTTGGTGGTGCGAGGCTACATGAGGGGAAAGGGCAGGCGAGTTGCAGTAAACAAAGAGTGATAACGAAAACAACGTAGGAGATATAAGAGATGGAATATTGGAGGTGTTTGTGAGAGAATCAAGAAAGAGAAGAAGAGTCCACGATAAAGAATAGATTATGACTCCACTATGTTTTAAGACTTTGAGAACTTTAAATGATATACAGGATACATATAACAAGGGAAGACATGTTAGATTTTCAGTTCAGATTTCATGTGAAGGACAGTTCAAGTATGCTCAGCGAAGAGAGAGGAGCTGAGCGTCACTGGAGAAGAGGGAGCTGTGTGGAAAGTTAGGTCGAGGAGAAAAAGAAACGAACTGAATTTTTGAGACACTGAACACCTCAAAGTTTCTCAGCAACATTCAGAAATAATAGAAGGATGAGAAGTTAGGCATTCTGTGGCTTCTCGTGATTCTTGCTGAGTTAGGAGTTAAGTAAATAAGGTTTAAGAAATGCTAGATAGTTACCAACACAAGACACGATAAATGGTTTGACTGAAATAAAATATAAGTAATAAGATTTAGAAGAATGAGATGGTTTGGACATTTACTAAGAAGGGACAAATATCATGTGGGAAGGCAGCTGATGGAAATGGAGGTTCAAGATAGAAGAAGAAGAGAGATGGAAAGACTGTGTGAAAGGATCAGAGGGAGAAGGGAATTAAAGTGAACGAAGCACAAGATAGAAACAGATGGAAACGTCGCATCCTAAACGGAGACACTAAAAAGAAATGGGGGAAGGAAAAAAAATGGATATAGAAGATTGACTGATCGATTTTTTTGGTGTTAATAAGTTACGTTAACATTCATAATTTGATCAAGTATTTGCAGGCTTGGTCAATGAAATAAAGCTCTTTCATCGACACATCACAACACGTGACTACTGACCTGCCACATATACCCATTCAGTAGTAAAAAATAGAATAAATAAATAAATAAAAAGAAAGAAAAAAAGCATTACAAGAGATACTGACAAGATTTAAAGTATAATACGCTTTTCCTAGCGCATGAATTCATTATACCAACATGGCTGACAAATATAGACTTTACTAACCAACTTCTCTTGCTCTCCTCTATCTGTCCATCAGTGCATCGATACAACAGCCAGAAAGCAAGGAAGATACAGGAGAAGTGAACAATACGAGGGAAACTTCATACATGCCTTAGAAATACTGCCCTTATAACCACCTCTTCCTCCTCTCTATCTAACAATGCAGCGATAAACAAAAAAAAACTAGAGATTAAACGATATGCAAGTATAGAGATCGGCAGTAACTAGGAAGATTCATTATACCTAAATACTTGAGATATACCTTTCTGATCAACATCACCTCTTGCTGTTTATTTGTCTAGCAATGCGTAATAGAACAGCCAGAGAAGAAATTGTATACACCTGCAGAAATAGACAGAAACAAGAGTTAAAAATACTTAGAAGGTAGAGAGTTATTAACCACACATGCCTAAGAAATATTGTTCGTATTACCTCCAGCTCTTCTTTACCAATACAGTAATAGAACAGCCACAGAGTAAACGAGATAATTACACAGAGATGAATGAAAACTAAAATAGGGGGAATTAAAAGTTAAGAGATTCATTATACCTGAGAAATGCTGACTTTATTAATATTTCTTGCTAGTCTCTGCCTTTCTACCAGTGAAGCGATACAACAAATAGAGAAGAAACGAAGGTGCAAAGAGATGGATGGAAACCAGTGTGAGGGAGGCTTCACAGTCAAAAATTTACTGGTTTAAAGGGATAACTCCAAAACACGCGAGCCAAGAGAATACCGGAGCAGGTTGAAAAGGCTGGTTTGAAAATACATTATTTTGCTGTTTAGTTAAGAGAAAATGTAACGAAAAGTTTAAGAATGGCGACAATGGTGACTTGAATGCAAAAATTGGAGATGTTTTTGCTAAAGACTGAAGGCTTGAAAGAGAGAGAGAGAGAGAGAGAGAGAGAGAGAGAGAGAGAGAGAGAGAGAGAGAGAGAGAGAGAGAGAGAGAGAGAGAGAGAGAGAGAGAGAGAGAGAGAGAGAGAGAGAGAGAGAGAGAGAGAGAGAGAGAGAGAGAGAGAGAGAGAGAGAGAGAGAGAGAGAGAGAGAGAGAGAGAGAGAGAGAGAGAGAGAGAGAGAGAGAGAGACTAAAGGTGCGTTGAACAAGAAGGTTGCAAACATGTTACTGGAGCACAGGAAGCTTCAAAATGCGTTAACAGAGGGTAGAAAACATGTAAAAAAAAAAAAAAAAGGAGTTAGCACGGAACACGAAATGATAATACATTAAGGACATTACACTTGAGAAATATAAATAAACAAATAAATAAATAAATGCAAATAAACAGACACTAACCGAGAGTGTAATGATTGAAAATTAAACAAAAGACACGAAAAGAAAGCTAAGTAAAACAGTGAATCGATAGAAAGTTTAAGAAAAGTCAAACAAAATACTTGAAAAAAAAATATATCGACAGAACTGGAGCCACGGGAAAAAGAGAAGCTTTGAAAAGAACTTGAAGATAAATCACAAAACTTTACCCTCTCACTGCTATTTCCTACATCATTCCTCCACTACTAATCACTGAGACATATTTACGTGTTCAGCAGCCACCTCAAAACTTTAAGCATAAAAACCACATAACATTCTTTTTAATCCCCTTCTTAGTTGTGGATATAAAGACTTCCTGCATTACTTCTGGTGTTGTTAATCGCTTCGTATCTCGGTAAAGGGATTAAAAAACGCATTAGTGGGAAGAAAACACGAAGAGAAACAGAAGGGCAGCTAAGGAAACCGGGAAATGCTTCTACTGATGGAGAGAGAACGAGGGAGGTGGAGCGCGAGAGAGATTTTAAATTGAGTTAAACTAGGAAGAACTGAGGGCAAAATGGACCACGAGCTCTCCGAAATCCGTTAACTGACTGAAAGGCAAAGGTGTGATGAAGAAAAGCCATGAAAAACACCTTGACTGGAGGAACACTGGAGGTTGAGTGACTGGAGGAACACTGGAGGGGTGAGTAACTGGAGGGTAAAATGACTGGAGGGATGAGTGACTGGAAGAGTGAATGACCGGAAGGGTGAGTAACTGGAAGGGTGAGTGACTAGCGGTGTGAGTGACTGGAAGGGTGAGTGACTGGAGGGCTGAATAACTGGCGGTGTGAGTGTCTGGAAGGGTGAGTGACTGGCGGTGTGAGTGACTGGAAGGGTGAGTGACTAGCGGTGTGAGTGACTGGAAGGGTGAGTGACTGGAGGGCTGAATAACTGGCGGTGTGAGTGTCTGGAAGGGTGAGTGACTGGCGGTGTGAGTGACTGGAAGGGTGAGTGACTGGCGGTGTGAGTGACTGGAAGGGTGAGTGACTGGAGGGCTGAATAACTGGCGGTGTGAGTGTCTGGAAGGGTGAGTGACTGGAAGGCTGAATAACTGGCGGTGTGAGTGACTGAAGGGGATGAGTGACTGGAGGGGATGAGTGACTGTAGGGGTGAATGACTGAAAGGGATGAGTGACTGAAGGGGATGAGTGACTGAAGGGGATGAGTGACTGGAGGCGTGAGTGACTGGAGGGGTGAGTGACTGGAGGGGTGAGTGACTGGAGGGGTGAGTGACTGGAGGGACACTGGCGCGATGAATAAGAAGACTTGGCAACGCGCTGACCGAGAGAGGGCCAGAGGGGTGAAGGCAGCATGAGGTGAAAAGAAATGCTTGAAAAAGGAGAGCGGTTCCCAAACCATCTCACGTGGCGCACGTTTTTTTGCTTTTAATAAACGCACGTCCTCTTCTCCCCCCACCGCCTCCTCACCAGCGCTCACACACACACACACACACACACACACACACACACACTTTACCATCCTTATACATTTTATACATATATAAGATAAGGTGGTGAGCGTGGGATCGGGCAGACGTCCACGCGTAGGTTCGAATCCCACCACATACCGCTTTCAAGTTATGCCATTTGTCGAGTGGTTCAAAGTTACCTACCTGTCACCATGATACCCAGGTTCTAGGTGGTTACACCAAAGATGCGCTTGGGTGGTGATATGGGCCCTAATGTGGGTACCACTATAAATAAAACTGCATGTGCCACTAATGGGCGGAAGCTTAACAGCGCTTACCACTTGTACTCCTCAAGTATGCCTACAAGCGCTATAGGCCACAACATATATATATATATATATATATATATATATATATATATATATATATATATATATATATATATATATATATATATATATATATATATATATATATATATATATATATATATATATATATATATATATATATATATATATATATATATATATATATATATATATATATATATATATATATATATATATATATATATATATATATATATATATATATATATATATATATATATATATATATATATATATATATATATATATATATATATATATATATATATATATATATATATATATATATATATATATATATATATATATATATATATATATATATATATATATATATATATATATATATATATATATATATACATATATATATATACATATATATACATACATATATATATATATATACATATATATATATATATATATATATATATATATATATATATATATATATATATATATATATATATATATATATATATATATATATATATATATATATATATATATATATATATATATATATATATATATATAAACTTTTGTATTAACTAGAACAATTCAATAGATACCAGAAATTTTAACTAACATTTAATTAAAAAAGGTAAGAGAATGATAAGAATAATTATAAGAACAGACTTAGCAATTACAAAAACTAAATGTCCAGCTTTAAAACATGGCATGTAACATATTGAACTGCCCATGAAACTTGAACCATCTTAAAACAAATGTGAAGACATAGCACGTACGTACAAGGTATTTCATATTCCCACAGTACTGAAAAGTAAAGGCACGTACTCTGGTAAACAAACCAAACTAAAGGCAACGTCACACACGGCACAGTTCACCCAACACGATAGCAGTCAGTGCTGGTGGTGAGGAAAAGAAGCAACGAGCAGCAGAGTTTGTGTTGTCAGCAATGATGGAAAACAGTTGTGTTGCGAGACATATTGGGAATGTTTCGAGGCTTTAACTGCCGTGTTACAAACCATGACTATAAAAAAGAATAATTGTGAACCATTCTACTTTATGGGAAATATTGCTTACCATAAGAAAAGAACGATGTGTGAGTGGAATTGTGATTTGATAGTAAGGTGTGTGAAATGGTTTGCAGCGCTTATTTCACAATCTCAGCTTGGGAGCCACATGATGTGTAGTGATCGTGCCGCGATGTTATGCTTATTGTAAAAACTCTGCATGAATCAATTGACCTATAGTGAATAACTTGGTGCTAGGGGTGTTGGCTGAACCTGTTCGCGCTGGTGGCAAATGGAGAAAAAGGTTTACAGTGGAGTTATTCCATCAGTGATTGAACACGATTCAGAAAGCCATGCAGGTGTATATCAGAACACGCAACTTTAGAATTCCCAAAGTAAAGTGAAGTGGCTTCAGAGATGCTGGTTGAGGGTTTGTTGTTGTTGTTGCAGCGAGGAGGCGTCAACACAGCGGCCTGTGTAACGCCAAATTTACTGGGTTCGTGGCATCACCAACGAATTAGTCAACGTATTTATGATATTAATTCTCATAATTCCGAAATGCATAGACACTTACACCAGTGGAAGACGAAAACGAAAATGTTCACAGTTTTACAAAACTTAACTTCAAATATGAAGGTGTAACACTTAATAAAAATATCACTCATATTTTCAGAGCACTGGAATGTAAAGCAACTTGATTCAGCAAACAAATGAAACTACGACGTGTCCTGCTCTACGAACTAAGCGTGAACTATGAACTCAATGCATGCAAATATTTCCAGCTTTCGTAATAATGAATGAAAAGTAGTTTACATGGAAATGGAATACATAGTTTCAAAAGTTTATGTCACTGAGATAAATGCCGCTGGAACTGGACTGGAACTTAATTTTCAAATAAATTCACTGCATACTTTTGAACTTTTAGACAGAGATCTTCATACCCCTTATCCCTCCCTTCCTTAACTGATCCCCGTCCCCGCAGCGCCCCGTGGTAAAAGAGCGCCGGTGCTACTTTGGCAAGGGATCCACGCAGCCAACTTGGGGGGTGATTCACTAACGCTCCCTACTTCAGCAATGCGTACGAAGAAAAGATAAGAAGTCCATACTAACTTCCTCTAAAGCGATTCCTTAAAGGTTTCTTAAGGTCGCCATTTTGGATACTTTGTTTCCAGCGGAGTTTCACTTCTCTGGCGGTAGTCTCCGCTAGATGGCTTTAGTGCATGGTTCACATTTTTTCCTTCAGCCAATAGCAGAGTTTTTTCCTCGATGGACATTAACTAATCAGCAGGTAGTAGAAACAAATAATGCGTCATAATCACATGATACAAGAGACAGCAGTGTCAGTGAAGCCCAAAAAAGAGTTACAGGGCAACGCACCCCAGCCCATTGCCAACTCGGTCCATTGTCAACTCGACTCACCTATACCAACTCGGACGACTGTGTACCAACGCGGCCCATTGTGTGTATCAACATTATTAATGATGAAAAGCATCATCTTCAAGATACGAAACATATTTATTACTTCATTAACGTTGAGTTTAAAAGATGGGAATCAGTCACTGCCAAACATTATATATGTGTACAAGTGAAATAAAGGCTTTTCTTACAGTGCACTGTCACTGTTAGTGTCTCCTCCCCTCCCCGTCCCCCTCCCCTCTCTCTCTCTCTCTCTCTCTCTCTCTCTCTCTCTCTCTCTCTCTCTCTCTCTCTCTCTCTCTCTCTCTCTCTCTCTCTCTCTCGTCATTAATCAGCACTGTACGTCACTGCCAGGCACTCACACTTCCCAGAGTACTGCTACACACTGCACACATTATCACCAAAAAGTCACCCAAAAAAGTACTAGCACTATCCTTGAGCGTCTTTCTAGATTCTGTGTATTAGTACATATAGCTCAATCTCCTTCCCTCCCAGGCCACTATCATATGATAATGTCATTTCCAAAGAGCCTATATATTTCGTTCTTCTTTCCTTTTCAGGCTACCATTGTGTTAATACATTAGCATTTTCATATATAGAGTATTTCATCGTTTCTCACACCACTTATGTGCTTATGTCACCTGTAGTTCTTTATTCCAATCTTCTCCTTCTAACCTCTGGCTTCATCAGTGTTTACCTCGGAGGTTGTGTAGTGGAGAATAGGCGCTCATATGTCCGGGTTACGAAACCTTACGGTGTCCCGAGAGAGTACTACTTCCTTTGAGGTACGTACGAAATCCGTAAGTGTTTAGTGAATAGCTCTTTCAATAGATACGGACTTCTTAGGGACTTATGAAATGCGTAACTGTTTAGTAAATCCCGTCCCTGGTACACATGAGTCAAATTCTACTTCGGTATGCGATATACATGTTTCTTTCATTTACTATACATGTACATATATTCATAAAAAGAAAATAATAATACTTTAGTAATGATATTATCAATGTCAATAATAATAATAATAATAATAATAATAATAATAATAATAATAATAATAATAATAATAATAATAATAATAATAATAATAATAATAATAATAATAATAATAATAATAATAATTATAATAATAATAATAATAATAATAATAATAATAATAATAATAATAATAATAATAATAATAATAATAATAATAATAATAATAAAAACAACAATAATAAATAATAATAACAACAAACACATCAAAAGCTATAAAACGAAGAACTAGTGAAAAGTACTTAGAAGCAGAGCCAATTACTTTAATAACGAATATCATTACAACCACATTACAGCGCCAATGGTTCCCTGAGCTGCTTCCTCCGTGACCTTTCCTCTAATCTTCGTCCCAGTTTTCACCCTTTTTTCCTATATTTTTATCCTCCCTTAGTTTTCATTTGACAAAGAGGAAGCTTGCAAACTAATGTTGAATGCAACTGCTTCGTCTCGTCTGTGACCTCATTGTAAACCCTTTAACTAACATCCAGATGGCAATAAGCAGGTAAAATCACGGAAGGTAACGCAACGCAAGTCACCTATCGAGACAATGTCTACGCCGGAATGAAGCTTGCTGCTGCCACATGAACCGTACCTTGTTGAGTCAGGACCGGAGCCCCGACACTCCAACAGACATTTCACTCATAAGCTTCAGACTTTCTAACCAAGGTAATTGTTTTCCCTATATTTTGATGATAAAAGGGGAACAGGTCATTTTTTTTCTTGTAGATCACAATACATAAAGCGTAGATGGCATACCAAAGTACGAGTAGCTTTATGAAACGTGCTTACATCGCACTCCAAGGCACGAGTATTACCAGCGTGCCGTGTTCGTGAGCCGCCGCGTCAAGAATCAGGGGAAGGTACGAGAGTTTTGTAGAACGGAAGCGAAGGGTAAGTAAAGTGAGTATCGCTACCCAAAAAATACCTGAAGGAGCGTTAAACGAGAGCAAGCCGATGAGCGTTGCCGGGAGAAGCCTGTGGAGCGTGGAATGTAGCGGTGGCCGAGGAGCGTTTGCAAGGAAGAGGGTGAAAAAAACAAACAGTAAATATTAAAGGCGGTGTTTGCGAAGGAGAATGACAAACGAGAGGAAAGGCAAACAATACAGAGAGAGAGAGAGAGAGAGAGAGAGAGAGAGAGAGAGAGAGAGAGAGAGAGAGAGAGAGAGAGAGAGAGAGAGAGAGAGAGAGAGAGAGAGAGAGAGAAACGAGGGGAGCACATATCAAGGACGAGGAAGCCAGGGACAAGAGCATGAGACAATAAACAATGTGAAAAAAGGAGAAGAGAAAGACGAAGAAGAAGCAATAACAGGGAGAAGATGAAACTTGAATAGAAAGATTTAAAGAAGGAAAGACAACCACGCAGCAACAAAGAGAAAGCACTAAAAAAATAAGCAAAAACTCATCACAAAGGCAAGAGGAATGATGATTTGTGATAACGAGAGCGCTAAATTAATCTGTCTGTCAGTCTTTCGTTTTCACAATAACTGCACCAAATTTGGGATACAATCAACACTGTATGACGCAGGACACATAACAAAATGCAGGGAAAATAATAAAACTCCAGCACTTTATGTAGTTATTATCCAAGAATTATAATTGGTAAAAGTGCTAATTTAGTCCAAAATTGCCCCATTCATGATAATAAACGTTTTTTCAGTGTTCAGGTTGTTAATCACGAGTTAATAGGGAGTTTTAAGGGATTAGGACCAGGTAAATTTATGGATGTGGATGACAGATGGACAGGTAGACATGTTTCCTTCAGAGACAGTCACGTGTAGGCCTAATTACATCATGCAGCTTCACTTCTCCTATGTTGTTTTGTTCTTATTAGCAGACAAATTTCTGGGTCGCCCTGGTACAGTGGAACCATGCGTGCTTTGAAGTCCGCGGGTCTCCAAGCGCACGGGTTCGAATAATGTCCACAGTCCGAGTGTAGGTCGGGCTTCCTCACTCGGGGCATCGGTTTCCTAACGGGTGGGCTTTGAGATAGGAGGCACCCCAAAAAAGTACCTCCTTTAGCCCATAAACTCCCATGAAAACCCCACGTGGCATAGATAAATAAAAAGTGTGTTATTTTTCCTTGATACGTTTTGGAAAGTAATGCATAAGGTACAACTCATGTCAATAACAACAGAAATTTGTCAACCTGTAAAGAAAATAGTCAAGTAAAACAAGACTAGACATTGAGATTGGGAACAACATGAAACACAGTGAAAGTTACGAAATCTAGTGTTGCCCGTTCACTTACTTTTGTTCAGGAGTGTACATTTCATAACAGGTGAGGTTAGGTTAGATGAGGCTAGGTTAAGTTAGGTTAAGTTAGGTTAGGTGTAGTGAGGTTAGGTGTGGTTAAGTTAGGTGAGGTTAGATGTGGTTAAGTTAGGTTGGGTTGGGGGAGATGAGGTTAGGTGTGGTTAAATTAGGTTAGGTGAGGTTAAGTTAGATGAAGTGAGGTGAGGTGAGGCGAGGTTAGGTGTGGTTAAATTAGGTTAGGTGAGGTGAGGTAAGGTAAGGTAAGGCTAAGTTAGGTAAGGATAGGTTAAGCTTGGTTAGGTGAGGTGAGGTGAGGTTAGGTGAGGTTAAGGTAGGTAAGGTTAGATTAGGTTAGGTAACGTGTAGGTTAGTTTAGGTTGGATGAGTTGAGGTAAGGTAAGGTAAGGTTAAGGTGTACGTAGGTCTAATTAGTTGAGTTGACGTGAGGTAAGGTAAAGTCAAGTTAGATTAGGTAAGATGTAGGTAACGTTAGATTAGGTTAAGTTAGGTCAGGTTAGGTCATGTCACGTAAGGTTAGGTCAGCTTAGGTAAGGTTAGGTTAGGTCAGGTAAGGTTACATTAAGGTAGATTAGACTAGGTTAGGTTAGGACAGGTAAGGTTAGATTAACTTAGATTACGTCAGGTTAGGTTAGATTAGGTTAGGTTAAGGTAGGTTAGATTAGGTTAGATTACGTCAGATAAGGTTGCATTAGGTCAGGTAATGTAAGGCTTAGAGGTACTCACGGTGCATTGAGGGGTCCGTACTCCACCTGGTAGCGGAGGTCAGCGTCGGGAGGGCCTGGGGGCGGCATCACCTCCCCGTCAGCGTCAGACCAGTCAGGCCACACCCACGTCACCTCCACGGCGCGCTGCTTCAGGGGCACCAGAGACACATTGCCCCACCCGTCACTGGCGCCCTCACACCCCTCCCACGCCCACCCGCGGCCCCAGCACTCCAGCTGCCAGTGGTGCTGCACCGTGGGCGTCATGGGGGAGGACGTGGCGTAGGATAGCACGGGTTCCCCAGGCGAAGGGATTCTCAGCATGGGTGGTTGGGTGTGGGATAAGAACCGGTGGGATTGTGGGTAGGAATAAGTGAGGGAACGAAGGTTAGCAAAGGATAGAATAGAACGTTATGGAGGAAAGGAAGGGTAGGAGGGGAAAGAATAGGATGATATAAAGAACAAAAAAAAGGGGGATAGGAGAGGAGAGAGTAGAGAATGGAGTAGGAATGGACCACAAAAAAAAAAAAAAAAAAACAGGAAGGTAGATGACACGAAGAGACGAGAAAGGCAAGGAATGGTTAAGGAAAGAACGATAATGTAAGAACAGAAAGGGAAGAGACAGTGAATGAGTGAATGAGTATTGCTGAAGAGGGAAACAAGTAGAAATGGATGACGTATGGTAACTAAATGAAGGACAGAATAGGAAAGGAGGAATCAATGTTGCTATGGGAAGAGGGGAAATAGAATGGATTACGAGGGAAGGGTCAGGATCAAGAAGGGAAGAACAGGGAGATAAGACCGTTGGAGGAGAGAAAATGGAGGTAGCGGGGCGATAAAAGGGGAGGAGAAAGGTCAGGAGGTTAAGAAAAGTAAAAATGTAAGACAGAGAGAAAGAAAAAGGAGGATGAAAAATAAGGGAGGATAAAAATATAGGCAAAAAGGGTGAAAACTTGGACGAATCAGGGTTTGGAGAAGATTAGGGGAAAGGTCACGGAGGAAACGGTTCAGGGAAAGAAAGAAAGGAAGGAAAGGCAGTATAGAGATTTAGGAAAGAGGAAAAACGGAGGAAAAATAGGAGTAATCAGTGTTATGGGAGGACAAGGACACCCACCACGTCACACATCCCTGGTTCTGGCGTCCTTGTTCTTGTCCTTCAGTACACAAACACACTCTGCACTGCTCCTCCTCCTCCTTCTCCTCCTCCTCCTCCTCCCCCTCCTGGAGCTTATCGCGGGGTAAATATTCTGGCCCTACTCTTATCTCAGTCTGCCTCCCTGTGCCCCGTCTCACCCTCACACACACACACACACACACACACTTATGCTAATGGCGCGAGAGGGCTGGAGGAGGGAGGCATGATGTGTTTC
>NC_059287.1:4476052-4478552 GCF_017591435.1 Portunus trituberculatus
GCTTAATTCATACAAACACAAGATTGGCTTAATTCATACAAACACAAGATTGGCTTAATTCATACAAACACAAGATTGGCTTAATTCATACAAACACAAAACTTAAACACTAAACACGTCACCGCAAGACCGATACACGAAAATATGCATTCAGTAGAAAGAAAATCTACTAAAAACTAAGAAATAAGATAGAAAATGGATAGTTTCAAGTGCCCAGGATCCTGTTAGTGTTGGTCAAATGATCTTAAGCGGTTTCCATTCTATCTTACGTGGTTATGTCCTGTTGTTGTGGTATTAGAGAGGGTTGGTAAGAGGGTTCCATTATTGGTTTGGTCTCACTGTGTGTCATTAGTATTCGTTGGTATTAGTGGTTGGAAGGGGGATATTCAATTGGTGTGTGTGTGTGTGTGTGTGTGTGTGTGTGTGTGTGTGTGTGTGGTGTAAAAGGGTGTATTGGAAACCCTTTTTCTTACTGAATGTGTGGTAAAAAGAGAAAATTGCTACAAATTATGACCAAAAATGAGAGAGCAAGGTACTGAGCAATCTCTTTTTCATCGCATGCACAACAAGAAAACAATAATCCACACTGCAATATTGGGAAAGAAAAAAAAAAGTAATATTCCTGCTGGCAATAACAGCATAAAAACGCAAAATGTAGAAGTAACATGTAAACTCATAATCAAATGTTTCTATTATTAAAAGTGAAGACAAAAAAAATTAGTTTCTCATTTGTATTAGGATAAATGTTAGTAGTATCATTATCACTATGAATAACTCCATGATTAGTGAAGAGAGAGAGAGAGAGAGAGAGAGAGAGAGAGAGAGAGAGAGAGAGAGAGAGAGAGAGAGAAATGAAAAATATACAAATACATAGATAGACGAACTGAATGACAGATAAACAGATAGGCATATACATACATTGATACATACATACATACATAGACAGACATATAGATGAATAGATAGACAGATAGGTAGAAAACTAAAATTGATAGATAAAGAAATACATACATACACACATATAAAATAGATGCATAAATAAATAACTAAATATATCAATTTCTTCACATCCTTACTCAAAAAAACCATAGAAGAAAAACATATCACAAATTGAACTCACAACGAAGAAAAACACATAAATACAAGTAACAGCAGAAGTAACTCGACCACAAATAACAATGTTTATGATCAACCTCTGGAAGTGTGATGGAGGACGATAGCGCGTTCCCGTCTCTCGCAGCAACGGGGTTACTAACCAGACTGCTCCCCCTCCCGACCCTCCTTCCCCCTGCCGCTCGCTTTCAAGGGCTTTGAGGGCTCAGGTACACAACGCAGGTGATAGTTCCCAGGTTGACGGTGTTGTATTTTCTTTCACACACACACATACACACACACGGTTTCTTTCTCTCTCTCTCTCTCTCTCTCTCTCTCTCTCTCTCTCTCTGTGTGTGTGTGTGTGTGTGTGTGTGTGTGTGTGTGTTTCAATGTATATGATAAGAGAAAATTGACAAAGTATAGAGAGAGAGAGAGAGAGAGAGAGAGAGAGAGAGAGAGAGAAAAGAAAATGTAAAAACGAAAACTTTAAGAATCATGGATAAAAACAGGTGAAAAAACAAAATACAATAAGAAAAAAGAATAAAAAAAATGAAAATGAATGAGTGAATTGACGAAAAGACAAGAAAAGGAAAAAACTAAGAAAATTATGAAAAAAAAAAAAAAGGAAAACAAATGAGTGAGCATGTAGCAAATTAACAAATACACAAAACACAACAAAACTAACCAAACCTTTCTCAAAATGGATCAGTTTATACGGTCTATCTTTCCTTCTTCCTTTATTACCTTATTCTTCATTCTCCCGTCTTCCTCTCCCTCTCTCTCTCTCTATCCCCCTCTCGCAACACTCCCCCACCCCCCACAACACAAACACTTCATCAGTACAAACAGGAACAAATAAGCCAATATAACTGTGGAAATGAATCGATGTCTGAAGGGAAGAGGGAAAAGGAGGGAAAACTGAAGGTGGGTAGGGAAAGTTAAGGAGAAGAGGAAAATAGAAGAAAATTGTTGATATGAGGGGAAAAAAAAGGGGTTGAGGATAATGAAGGTAGAATAAGGAAAAAAAAAAAGGAGAGAAAGAGTAGGATAAGACAAATGAGCCTCAGGAGAAATTGAAATGAGGAAAAGGAAAAACAAGGAAGGAAAAACTGAAGATTGGTAGGGAAAGTTAAGGAAAAGAGGAAAATAAAAGGAAAATTCTTGCTATGAGGGGAAAAATGGGTTATGGACACTGGAAGAAGATAGAATATAGTGAACAAACGAGGCAAAAGAGTAGGAAATGAAAAATGAGCAAAGAAAGTTTACAAAAATAAGAAAAGGGAAACAAGGAAGGAAAAACTGAAAGTGGGCAGGATAAGTCAAGGAAAAGGGAAAAAGAGGGAAATTTTTGCTATAAGGTGAAAGTATAGGTTGAGGATAATGGACGTAGAATATGAGGAAAAGT
>NC_059287.1:4486052-4488552 GCF_017591435.1 Portunus trituberculatus
GATACAAAGAGAAAACTAAAAAAAAAAAAGAAAAAACTGGAGAAAAACAACAAAAGAAAGGAAGATAAGATAAAATGAAAAAGGAATAATATAAATAAGTAAGAAAAAAGCAAGGAAAAGAAGAAAATAAAGATAAAAATCGACAAACACAAAAAACTCACAAAGATTACAATACTGAACACTACAACAACACACTACAGTATATACAAGACATACTGTAATCTCCCTACAACTATCAACACTACTTTTACTATCGCAACCTACAATAGACAACAATTAGTATGAAAATTATGGAGAGGGAGAGATAGAGATATAGAGAATGGGAATACAGACACGCTACATACCATAAAGTGACCGTGACACGTGTATCTTATCGTGCAATCTTCACTTTTTTCAGTACGTAACCATTAGCATGAATTTCTCTTGTATTTAAGTAATTTAACCCTTCAGTACTGGAACGCAATTTTACCTTGAGTTTTTGGGTGTGATTACACGATTTTATTGACATTAGGAAGCGTCTATGAAGGTCAGAGATTTAATGGCCAGATTCTTCACTATTCTAATCCTCACACAAGTTTCTAAAATGTATAGAATCACCATATAGTAAACAAAATAGATATGAACAGGTGTCCCGGTACTGAAGGGGTTAATGGTCTAGGTTTGAAGATAGGGAGTACTCGCCATACTCCCTTTAACCTGTAAAAAACTCCCTAAACTTGTAACAAACTGTATCAATAAAAAGAATAAAAGAAAAAAACAATGAAATAGGGTAGTCACGGAAAACATAAATAAATAAAGACATAGAGCATAAAAGAGGAATGAAAAAAGAACAGGAGAAAGCAAAAAAAAGAAGGATAACAGGTAAAAAGGAAAGGAAAATTAAATGAAAAAGGAATAGCAATATAACAAAAGGAAGGAAATGTAAAGAAATAAAAATGAAGAAACAAGAAATGAGCAATATGATAAAGGGAAAGAAAAGTAAAACAACAAAAAATAAATAAACAAGAAATGAACTAATGAAAAAGATAGAAAATTCGAGGAGAATGAAAAGAACGGGAAATATAAACAGAAAATAGGATAATGAAGAAAGAAAACAGAAAGAGAACAAAAGACGAAGGAGAAAAGGAAGAGAAAGTCTGAAGAAAATAAAAATAGAAAATTTAAGAAGGAAGAGGAGTAAAGGAAAGAAATAAACTGGAAAGGAAAAAGAAAAGAAGAAAAGAGAAGATCAACAGGAAAAGGCGAAAAAAAGGAAGAAAAAAAATCTGGGAGGAAAATAGAGAATGGAAAATCTAGGAGGAACTGGAGTAAAAGAAGGAAGTAAGTGGGAGGGAATAAAGAACTGAAGGAAAAGAAAGAAACGAGATAAACAGGAAAAGGGGAGGAAAGGAAGAGAAAATTTGCGAGAAAAAAATAATGGATGGAAGATGTAAAAGAAACTTGGATAAAGAAGGAAAGAAAAAAAACTAGGAGGGATTAAAGAGGGGAAGTAAAAAAGAGGAAGGAGATAGACAGGAAAAAGGAAAAATTAAGAGAAAATTTGTGAGAAAAAATATATGGAATGAAAAATGTAGAGAAAAAAATCTATAAGGAGGGATTGAAGAAGGGAAGAAAAAAAGAGGAAGAAGATAAACAGGAAAGGAAGGAAAGAAAAGAAAATTTGGAAGATATAAATATGGAATGAAAAATGTTAAGAGGAACTGGGATAAAGAAAGAAGGAAATAAGTGAGAAGAGATTAAGGGAGGGAGGGAAAAAAGAGGAAGGAGATAAATAGGAAAGGGGAAAAATAAGAAGAGAAAATTGATGGGCAAATATAGAAAGCAGAAAGTAAGACAAACTGGGATAAACAAAGAAGGAAATAAGTGGGAAGAGAACAAAGAAGGGAGGGAAAAAAGAGGAAGGAAATTAAAAAGGAAGAGGAAATTTTTACCATGCTGACGAGGAAAAAAATAACAGCTAAACTAACTCCCCACAATTATAATCTTCTTACCGAGAAAGAGAGAGAGAGAGAGAGAGAGAGAGGGAAGGTTAAATGTCACTTTTCTTTCTCAATATTTATCATTTCCCATCAGCTATCTACTGTTTGTTTTCTTCTTTAGACATTCATTCTCCTCCCATTTTTGTTTACTAAGTAGTTAATTTGTTTGCTAATTGCACACACACACACACACACACACACACACACACACAAAGAAGTGTAGTGGTTAGCACGCTCGGATCACAACCGAGAGGGTCCGGGTTCGATTCCCGGGTGCGGCGAGGCAAACGGACAAGCCTCTCAATGTGTAGGGTTTGTTCACCTAGCAGCAAGTACGTACATAGATACGGGATGTAACTCGGGGAGTTGTGGCCTCGCTTTCCCGTTGTGTGGAGTGTGTTGTGGTCTCAGTCCTACCCGAAGATCAGTCTATGAGGTCTGAGCTCGCTCCGTAATGGGGAAGGCTGGTTGGGCGACCAGCAGACGACCGTGATGAATTACACACACACACACACACACAC
>NC_059287.1:4493552-4498552 GCF_017591435.1 Portunus trituberculatus
AAAAAGGCCCACTGAGATGCCAGTCCCCTAACAATGCCGAGAATTATCCAAAAGAATGGGATAAATGTCTTGAAACCTCCCTCCTTCAATACTAGGGCACATTTTTTACGATTAGACCATTTTATTGACATAAGGAAGGGTCTATGGAAGTCAGATGATTAATGGCCACAGTCTTCACTATTTTAATCACCCCAAGTAAGTTTCTGTAATTGTACAAAATCACCAAATAGCAGAATGAATATGGAAACGCGTCATGGCACTCAAGGGGTTAAATGCGTTCAGGTGGATGGCAAGATAGAAGCAAGCAGGGAGTTCGTTCCGTTGCATGTGGCACTGGCTACAGCTCATCCACCAGCAGATCCACCTTGACTTGTTCCTCACCAGTTACTGTTCTCCCCACTTCAATACTGGGACACATATTTCCTTAAGATTAGAGTACGATTAGACCATTTTATTGACATTAGGAAGGATCTATGGATGTCAGAAGATTAATGGCCACAGTCTTCACTATTCTAATCCCCACATAAGTTTCTAAAGCTGTATAAAATCGCTAAATAGTAAGCAGAATAAATATGAAAACACGTCAAGGTACTGAAGAAGTTAAAGGCAATATTCTTCCACTGTGCTCTAAAGGCTCCAAAAACTTAAGTCCATCACTTAGGAGTGAACACAAGTGGCTTACATTTACACTGAGCCATGCATCAGGACGAAAGTGAGTCATGTTTTACGCTTGCTGCATTTGGTTGAACAATGGCACTCTCGTATACATAAACACGTTAGCCAATGTCATGTCTTAGAACAAAGTACTTTTTTTTTATACCATGTGGGCTTTTCTCGGGAATTTATGGGCGAAAGGGAATACTTTTGGGGTACCTCCTATCTCAAAAGCCCACCCGCTAGGAAACCGTTGCCCCGAGTGAGGAAGCCCAACCAACATTTGGACCGTGGACAGGATTCGAACCCGTGCGCTTGGAGACCCCTCGGACCCCAAAGCAAGCATGGTTCCACTGTACCACTGCGGCCCCATTATAGCTAGGCGGATATATGACTAAATTGTTCATTTTGGGTTAAAAGCATGACATTTGGCAGAAAGTTAGGCTAGGCCTATATGATGATTTTCAGATATGGGGCCATCATGAACTCTGCCCAGGAGGCGAATGGCAGCCATTTTCCAATATGGCCGCCAGTAAAATGTACATAACCTAATTCAGGGTAATTTTGTCAGCATAACGTGTTTAAAAGTGGATTAAATGCTTTCAGATTAATAAAATATTTATTATGACGTTCTGAGGGTAACTACATATTTGACCTATGATGACCTATGATGACCTTGGTTGACCTTAAAATGACAATTTTTGCGAAAATAGGGGAAATACCCCTTTTTTACCCAAAACATCATATTTTTTCGGATTTTTGTCCTCGGTAAGTTTTATTACCATAGTATCGCTCGGTCGAGTCAATCTCCGACCGTCATCAGGCGGTTGCTGACCCTGAGAAAGGCCTAATAATATGTTGAATATGGACAACCTACTTCAAAAATACGTAAACAAAGCTGAACCGTTACGCGAACTTGAGCCCTATATGTAGGTAATACATAGTGGTACACAATACACTCGTACAATACACTCAATACACAAAGAGTGGGGTACAAAATGTCATTACTACACAAACTATACACTGACGGTCCAGTACCGTACACACCGAGCCTCAGCCGATAGCCCCAGTGAGTGTCACTGTTAGTTTTCACAGTCACCTCCACACTGGCAGAGAGCAGTACACCTCAAGGCCGCCTTGTTGCACTTGCAGTGACCTCTGCAACCTTTTCTGCAGCCACAGCACAGCAGCTCTCGAGAGGAGATGCTGGCCTCAGGAAGGGTAGTCCACAGTGGCTTCCAGTCTGGTGGCTCTGTCCAACCCCAGTCTCCTGGAGATGGAAGGGCAGGAGCGGCAGTAAAGGCTTGCCCCCAGATGTGGCCAGCCTGGTAGACTGCCCTCTTGGCATGCTGCACCAGTGCAGCTCTCGTTGGCGGCAGCGATTCCATTGGCATGCCCCGCTTGGTGAAGAGATGCTGGCGCACTTCGTCAATGCTGTCCAGGTCACTGGTGCGGTCATACAGGAAGACTGTGAAGTGCTCCAGCATGGTCATAGCTTCATCATCTATCTCTCCAGGAGCATCGCACAGGAGACCAAACGTGGCTGTTACATCATCAAAGGCATTCCAGGTCTGCCATGCTAGCTTCTTCCCTCTTCTGGTGAAGGATGAGACGACATCACACCCTGTGTAAGCATGGAACATAGGTAGAGCAGTGGCTCTTTCAGGACCAATGCGAGATGCTATTTCGTCGGCAGGTATGTATTTGAAGTTCTGGCCAGTCCCAAAAGCAATCCACAGGTGCTTTAAGTGTAGCCTTGGCACTGCAGCGACTGACAGGACCACCACATCGGTATCAACTGTACGCAGGACAATCTTCTGGCATCCTTGTCGGACAGCATCAGCAGTGTGCAGCAGCATTCTTGTGTCGGCTTCTTCCTGAGTACAGGGGCTCAGTGCTGCAGTGATGCTTTCATCTGGTGGATTGCAAAGAACACCATCACCTAGGGTGGCAACAAGCTGCTTTCCATCTGGTCGGTGCTGCATTTTCATTGTGCATCTAGCCAGGAATGTGAACAGTTCCTGCTTGTTTGCATCAAGTCTCAGAAACTGCTGCCAGTTGCCAGGTAAGTTGTTGTTCCCTTGAACCCGGCGTCTGATCCCCTTTCCGCGGCGCTTTCTGGTTTCAGACTTCAAGCTGTTCTCAAGGTACTGGTCCCACACTATATCCACCCTGTCTGCTCGCTCCAGCTGCTTTTCAATGTAAGGCAAGAAGACTTTGTCTGCATAGTCATTGAATGTTGTGCAAACAACTGGCTTCAGCATGTTCACAAGCGCAGCACCATCGAGGATGATCGCATCAGAATCGGGAGCATCAATGCTACACTCAACACTGCTAGTGAGGCAGTCAAGAAGATCTGACTTCTTGCCCTGGCGTAACTTGCCATCCTGAGACAGAGACGGTGGGCACCTCTGATTTTCGTGTCTGAAGAATTCATTTAGATCACCGTCTCGTGATTGACACGCAATGTACAGTCGCGAAAATAGTGAGCAGTCACTCTTAAGAGACTGTAACTTGGACGTGGACTGGGACTTGCCTCTTGCTGGAGGTTGTCCGAACAGTTGGAGTTTGTTCTTCGTGATCCTGTCACTGAGAGGCTTGCTGCCATTCACGAGGCGCTCTTCAACAAAGGACTGATACTGCTGTACTCCAAGTTCTTCAGCCTGACGAACGGACTTGGCAGCTTCTTCATCCATGATGTCATGGGTGTCAAGACATATCAACTCCTGGCTCTCCTCGATGAATGGATTCCCCATGTCAGTTATGACCTCAACCAGGGAACACACCTGTGTGACAAACGTCTTCTGAATGCTTGCAGTCTGTTCAAGGTGCCTCATCTCTTTGCTCTGCTTGCTCTCCATAGCCTCCACTGAAGACTCAAATTCAGCAATCATCCTTGCCATCCTCGAAAAACCGTAGGGAGGGGGCATATAATATTCTACTGGCGGCCATATTGGAAAATGGCTGCCATTCGCTTCCTGGGCAGAATTCATGATGGCCCCATATCTGAAAATCTTCATAAGGGTCTAGACTAACTTTGTGCCAAATGCCATGCTTTTAACCCAAAGTGAACAATTCGGCCATTTTTTGTCATATATCCGCCTAGCTATTAGCAAGTGTTCTAGAAACACATGTGTATATATATATATATATATATATATATATATATATATATATATATATATATATATATATATATATATATATATATATATATATATATATATATATATATATATATATATATATATATATATATATATATATATATATATATATATATATATATATATATATATATATATATATATATATATATATATATATATATATATATATATATATATATATATATATATATATATATATATATATATATATATATATATATATATATATATATATATATATATATATATATATATATATATATATATATATATATATATATATATATATATATATATATATTCATTCTAGAGACAGAAAGGGAGTTAATGAATGAAGTGGAGATGTTTTTCATGTTAGTATCGCCTGGGTTGTCAAAAGTTATCTATCTTTCATAAAACACTTGTACATTTTTTTCCTTTCTCTTCTCCTTCTTCTTCTTCTTCTTCTTCTTCTTCTTCTTCTTCTTCTTCTTCTTCTTCTTCTTCTTCTTCTTCTTTATCTTCTTCTTTCCCTTGTTTTTGTGGGTTTCATTTGGCAAAAAATAATGTACAAATCATCTACGTATTCTCTTCCCTGTTTTCTTTTCCCTTCATTGTTTTCTAAGTAATCTTATGCGTCTTTCTCCCTTCTCTCTCTCTCTCTCTCTCTCTCTCTCTCTCTCTCTCTCTCTCTCTCTGGTTAGCCTATTCCTGCTTACCAATTGTGTTTTATTCTTGTTCTTTCTTCTTTTTTATTACCTTTTCCTTTGCCTCTCTCTCTCTCTCTCTCTCTCTCTCTCTCTCTCTCTCTCTCTCTCTCTCTCTCTCTCTCTCTCGTAGGAATTACCCGTTTTCTTTCATCATTCTAAACGTTTCTCAGACGCTTCTGGCAAATTCCTATTCAAATCAAGGAGAAAAGGCTTCCCCGGCTGTGATAAGGGAAGGTTTAGGAGACGCACTGATCTGTCTGGGATCTCTCAGGGCGGGGACGGGACGAAGAGAAATGGGATGGCGGGAAAATGTGCGTTATTTATGTTTGTCTGTTTTTTATTTTTTATTTTGTCATTATTTGTTTACTTTGACAGTTTTCTCTTTTTCTTTTTTTATTTACTTTTCTTCCTTGTTTCGTATTTGATTCCTTTTTAAATGTCTTGTCTTCATTTGTTTTTCTTTGTGATGGATACGGTTTTCTTTAGA
>NC_059287.1:4503552-4506052 GCF_017591435.1 Portunus trituberculatus
CATTGGATCCTCACAATCAACGTTGTGATGAAAGCAACTCCGGCGAGAGATTGCAAACATTGAAAGGAAAAGGTACTGTGCTATACGAGAAAGCGCACTTCTCTAGAATCCATTCATTTTTAAGCAATGCAGACTGAAATGAAACTATTTTGGCAACATATATTGATGAGTCGTGGGAACTCTTCACTGCTAAACTAAATAACGCCATAAGATAATACTTCCCACTATGAAACAGACGATGAATAATAAACCAAACTTGTGGAATGGCAAGATCAAAGAAAGCCTCTCTCGAAAGAAGCGTGAGTATTGCAATTATACGTATATCAATCATGAGCGAAGCAGATAAGTTAGAATTTGACAAAATCCGTCGTGAAAACAAAATATTTGATTGAAAGAAGAGAAAAAATCTTGAAGAAAATATAGCAAAAGCCAAAAAGTTGAATCCCAAATAATTTTACAACTCTTATGCAGTGTTGGTCCAGTTATAAAAAATACGAAGTCATACGAACAGTGAAAACGAAAGGACCTCAACATTAATCAGATTCTTCAGATCCGTATTCTCAGAGGAAGACTGCCTGTCAGCTCATCCACAGGAAAATAGGAGTCAAAATTCAGTGGAGAGTTTTCCCAATACAGAAAACGATGTTATGCGAGCTATTTACAACATGAACGCTTGTAAACCTCCTGGCCCAGACAAAATTTATTCTAAAACTCTTAAAGAAATCAACACCAGATTAGTAAACCGCTCTCAGTTCTGTTTAGCAAATCTTTAGTAGATGGCAAAGCTCCAACCGATTGGAAACTTGCGAATGCAACTCAAATCTTTAAATCACAACCAGCCAACTATTGACTATTTAGTCAGACATCAATTGTATATAAACTAATGGAGGCAATCATTCGCGATAACACTGTGAAACTTTTAGAAAATTATAAAATGATAAATGACTTGCAACATGGTTTCTGCAACAAACGTTTGTGATTGACTAATTCACTTTATATCTTCCATAATGTTTTTGACGTTTATGATGAGAGTAGAGCAGTAGACATAGTGTACTTAGATTGCCAGAAAGCATTTCATAAAGTTTCACATAAACGTTTACTCAGTAAAGTCTTGTCACACGGTATCACGGTATCACTGCAATATTCACAATTGGATAAAAAACTGACTCTGAGAGGAAACAGAGAGTTGCTGTGAGTGCTTTTTCGCCTCGTTGGCTTCATGTAAAGTGACGTCCCGCAGGGGTCTGTGTTTGGTCTTATTCTGTTCATATTGTATGTAAATATAATATGAACAGTGGGCCTGTTTTTTTTTTTTTATGTTTTGTTGCCCTTGGCAAGTCTCTCTCTGCATAAAAAAAATTACATTGAAATGATGGCCTCACGTGCAAAGTATCAAATTTTGCTGATGATAAAAATTACTTGTAATGCAACCACTGCTCGTGACGGAGTTCGATTTAGATCGATTGACTAACTGGGCCAGTAAACTGCAAATTTAATTCAAAATTGACAAATGTAAAGTATTGCACATCGTTAGTTAAAGCAATCAGCTCCAGTATTTGATGAATGGTCGACAGCTTTCTGCAGTAGGTAAAGAAAAAGATCTTAGAGTCCTAATGACGAGTGATTTGAAACTCGGCCAGCACTGCCCACAGCTAGTCAAGACAGCTAACAAACTGGGAGGCTTTATTGGTCGTGTTCTTGAAAACAAATCAGAAAAGTAACATTAAAACTCTATAATTCATTTCTCAGTCTCCATTTCGAATACTGTGTACAGTTCTGATCACCTTATTACAGACAAGACATCGAAAAGCTGGAAAGAGTCCAACGCAGAATAACAAAAATTATTCTTAAGCTGAGAAACAGACCTTACGAAGAGAGAGTCAAGGAACTTAATTCTTTTAATCTCTCAAAATATAGGATGCGAGATCTAATTGAAGTTTTCAAAATATGCAAAGGATTCGACAACACTAATACCAATGAATACTTAACATTTGACGGCTCAAATTTAACAAGAAGGCAGAACAGCTTCAAAATAACTGGTCAAAGATTCTCGTCAAACGAAGCAAAGTATTTCTTTTTAATAGCATCGTTGATATCTGGAATTCTCTTCTACCTAATGTTGTCGATTACAAAACAGTTTCAGCCTTCAAGAATAGATTGGACAAGTATTTCGACAGTAATCTGCAGCTACGATATTATCCGATGTCTTAAAAGTTTGTTGTATAGAAGTAGATTTCTGATGTGGGGGAGCTGAATGGCAGTGCCTGACTGTGGTATTCGACTCTTTCCCGACACTTTTAGTTGTAGTGATAGCAACGCCTAACTCTCCTTTTGTTCCTCATCAAAATTTCCATACAATTTTTCCATGTTGTATGGCTTTTCCATATTTCCTCCTGGACTTTGGCCGGAGGGAGTGGTGGGCGGGAAGAAGCCTTCGCCTTGGCTATCTTTTTTCTCTAGCATTAGTTTAGATAAAGTAGTCAGCAAACAGGCTTGCTAC
>NC_059287.1:4511052-4536052 GCF_017591435.1 Portunus trituberculatus
GGCGGCGAAGGATATAGGGAAAGTGACAGAGGAAAGCCCAGTCGTGTTAACCTGGGAGGGAATAGAGGAAGCTAATGTAGAAGGCAACGAAAGGAGTGAGGTGAAAGAACCGAATGAAGGAGATAGTGAAAGAGGCGGTGAACAAGATAGTGATGGTGAAGGAGAGATCAAATTGCCAAGTGACAGTGAGGTGAATGAAATGACTGAAGGAAAAGATAATGAAGGAGACGATGAAGGAATGGCTGAAAATATGAGAGAAGAAAGCAGTGAAAAAGACAGCCAGAAAATGACTAAGGAACCACACGAAGGAGATATAACCAAAGAAAACGAGGTGAGCAATGTGAATAAAAAGAAAATGGAAGCGGATACTGAAGAAATAGAACAAAAACCTTACAAATTAAACATAAAGCAGAAAAATAAAGCAAAAAAACACACGAAAAGAACTAAAATGAGTGAAGATGAAGAAGAAACAAAAAGAGGCGAGGAAGACGAAGAAAGGGACACAGAAATTACCTTGGAAGATAAAGAGATGAGGAACAAGACGACAGAAGAAGATGAAGAAGGGCAGAAGAAAAAAGTCCCTACTGACGAAGGCAGTGAAGGAGGGACAGGCGGTGCAATAAAGGCTTACCTGGTGGTGGGGACGCAGGAGGGGTGGAGGGAAGGCAGAGTGGAGGAGATACAGCTTCGAGACTCAGCAGCACTATTCAACTATGACTATCAAGTGAGTGGGTGTTTTGTATCGTTTATTACTGAGACGTGGATTGCCTTTGGTTTGAGTTTAACCTCTTCAATTCCATGACGCGTTTTCATATTCATTCTGCTTACTAACTGGTGATTTTATACAGCTTCAGAAACTTATGTGGGGATTAAAATAGTGAAGATTCTGGCTATAAATATTCTTGACCTGCATAGACCCTTCCTAATGTAAATAAAACCGCCTAATAACACCAACAGATTCATGATAAAAATGCATTCCAGTATTGAACAGGTTAAGGAGACGTGAACTGCGTTTGGTTCGTTAAGTCAGTGTTTAGATAAGTTAAGATGGTCAGGCTAGACTTTAGTTTTGGTAGAGTTTGGTAAGTCACGCTAAGGTAGATCATGTTATAGGTTAGGTTAGATTTGCTATATTAGGTTAGGTTAGGTTGGATCAGGGTAAATTTATACTTTAGATATAGTCAGGTAAGTCACGTTAAGATAGGTTATGGTTAGTCTAGGTTAAGTTACTTCAGTTAGGTGTGTCATGTTAGTTAGATAATGTTAATCTTGATTATGTTGAATCTTGTTAAGTTAAGTTAAGTTAAGGTTATATGTATGTATATATATATATATACATACATATATATATATATATATATATATATATATATATATATATATATATATATATATATATATATATATATATATATATATATATATATATATATATATATATATATATATATATATATATATATATATATATATTATATATATATATATATATATATATATATATATATATATATATATATATATATATATATATATATATATATATATATATATATATATATATATATATATATATATATATATATATATATATATATATATATATATATATATATATATATATATATATATATATATATATATACAATGAAAGCAATGATGAGTTCAATGTGGTGTAAAACTCTTAAAAGACAAACTTCACATGAGTGGTTTTATTATCTGGTAGCCGCAGGTTTCACCTTCATTTTTCACTGTTACTGTTTTCATCCAAAACAGAGATCCATTTGTTGGTGACTCGCTTCCAAAAATGTTATTTCAGTCCATGGTCGATATCTGACACCACTGACTCTCAATTTCAATTGTCTTTGACTCATCAACTAGATCAAGTGGCAATAATTCTGAGAATGAGGGTGTCGTGTGAGACTTGGACAGACAGTCTGTGATAGGTTTTTAACCTGTTGTTATCATTATCAACTTTATTACTATTACTATCTGTTGCTATTATAATTATAATTATCATTATTATTATTATCATTATTATTATTATCATTATTATTATTATTATTATTATTATTATTATTATTATTATTATTATTATTATTATTATTATCATCATCATCATCATCATCATCATCATCATCATCATCATTATTTAGATAAGCTACGTAAGTAGCCAAATTATGTTACCAAGCAGCCCAAATATAAAATGAACTAGCCAAAAAGTCGCAAGTAGCGGATTATGAATTTACATTTCGCCCATTCTGGCAACACTGCTGCCGCACTGGAGAAACCTCCCGTCTGAAGGGCTTCAGAGACTTCTAGATTGCTTCCGTACTTGCACCTTGGCTGGCCAAACTCTTTCAATTTTATCTATCGACTTCTACCTTTCCTTCGTGCTGGAAGTTTGCCTACATTCAACCTGTTCCTAAAAAGTGTAGCCGTTCTGATCCCTTAAACTACCGTCCTATAGCTTTAATCTCTTGCTTGTCTAAAGTTTTTGAATCTATCCTGAATAGGAAGATTCTTAAACATCAGTCACTTCACAATCTTCTATCTGATCGCCAGTATGGCTTCCGTCAAGGTCGCTCAACTGGTGATCTTCTGGCGTTCCTTACTGAGTCTCTGTCATCCTCTTTTAGAGATTTTGGTGAAACTTTTGCTGTCGCGTTAGAAATATGAAAGGCTTTTGATAGAGTGTGGCACAAAGCTTTATTTTCAAAACTGCTCTCCTAAGGCTTCTATCCTTCTCTCTGCAACTTTATCTCAAGTTTCCTTTCCGACCGCTCTATTGCTGTTGTGGTAGACGGCCACTGTTCCTCAGGGTTCTGTCCTATTACCCACTCTCTTTCTATTATTCATTAATGACCTTTTTAAACAAACTTCTTGCCCTATCCACTCCTACGCTGATGATACCACCCTACATCTTTCCACGTCCTTTCAAAGACGACCAATCCTTTAGGAAGTCAACAGATCACGCAAGGACGCTACAGAACGCCTGACTTCTGATTTTTCTAAGATTTCCGATTGGGGCAGAGAAAACTTTCATGTTTTCAATGCCTCAAAAACTCATTTCCTCCATCTGTCAAATCGACTCATTCTTCTAGTCAACTATCTCTTCTTCAATGACACTCAACTGTCTCCCTCTTCCACACTGAATATCCTCGGTCTGTCCTTTACTCATAATCTTAACTGGAAACTTTATATCTCATCTCTTGCTAAAACAGCTTCGAAAGTTAGACATTCTGAGGCGTGTCCGCCAGTTTTTCTCACCTCCCCCCCAAACTGCTAACTCTGTACAATTGCCTTACTCGCCCCTGTATGGAGTACTCTTCGCATGTTTTGGGGTCGTTTCACTCACACAGTTTTATTACATAGGGTGGAATCAAAAGCTTTTCTTCTCATCAACTCCCCTCCCTTAATGGTCTTCAGCTTCTTTCTTACCGCCGAAATGTTGCATTTCTTTCTTTCTTTTATCATTATTTTTCATGCTAACTGTTCTACTGACCTTGCTAACTGCATGCCTCCTCCTCCTGCCTACCTGCCTCTGTATTTCCGTTTTCCTACGACTTGACTTCTTTTAAGAGGGAGACATCAAGACATTTGCTCCCTAATCCTGGCTAACCCTTCACCTTTCTTCTAAAGAACCAGTATTTAAGTGGGCCTTTTTTTAATATTTTGTTGCCCTTGGTTGGCCCTCTCTCCTACATAAAAGAAAAAAAAAATATTCTAAAATTTGAGTGTCCGGCGTCGCGCGGGTTGGCTTGGCAGTGCAAGCAGCCGGTAAATCACTGCCGCGCGGGCAGCATGTGAATGGTCTCATTGATCTTCATTGATATCTAAGCCGCATAGCAAAACAACGTGGGATAAAACCGTTCGTGTGAAGCGGGCCTTAATGGTGGATTTTGCGGTAATGAGTCGGTGACCATTGGATGGTAACAGTGATGTGAGGATCAAGATCCACCTCAGCGGCTCACTGTTCAACCCGCAGAAGACAGCAACAATGCGGGGGAGGGACGCACTCTGCCTCATTCTTTACCTCTTTTATCGAAGTACATCTATAAGTCATGGCTCGACAGGTATTTGTATGTTCGCTATAGTAGAACAACAAGGTTTGTTTTACTGTTGGTCTTATTTAAGTGAATCCACTTCTCTTTGCAAACGAAAGTGACGGACTGCACCTCCCCCTGGAAGGCAATACGATGACAGTCTCGGGCATTACTATAGAGCCAATAGCTATTAGGTGGTAAAAATTATGAAAAATTCCCTTCTCACAATAGTGGACTTCAAAAATTATGTTTTGAGTGGATCTGTTAACGGTTTCCTTCACACAGGAATATGTCGCTGATCACAAATCAAATAGTTACTTTCATCCCTTGAAAAAAATATTGAAGCTGCAAGAAGTAAGTCAACAGGCCTACACATACCTACCTATACATACCTATTTTTACCAATATCAGCATCCATATATCTGTTTAATCTTCTTTTAAAACACTCCATTGACTTAACACTAACATCCTGATTACTGACCACGTTTTTTTTTTTTTTTTATACCATGTGGGCTTTTCACGGGAATTTCTAAGCTAAAGGGGGTACTTTTTTGGGGTACCTCTTATCTCAAGGCCCACCCGCTAGGAAACCGTTGCCCCGAGTGAGGAAGCCCAACCTACACTCGGACCGTGGATAGGATTCGAACCCGTGCGCTTGGAAGCCCCTCGGACCCCAAAGCACGCATGGTTCCACTCTATCAAAACCAATTCCTTCCTGCCTCTTTCTTAAACATAAATTTTTCAAGATTGAACCCATTATCTATAGTTCTATCCTGGCTACTGATCCTAATTTAAGGCGGTTCACACGTGTCATTATTCGACTGAAATTGCAAGTCGGTAGAGTTTGTTTACATTGTGATGTCCAGGAGAAAAAATTGAAAATGTGGTGTCCAGATATAAAGAAGAAGGTTTTGGAGTTGTTGAGGGAAAAAGAGCACATCTGGGATGTATTCTACAGCAAAAAAAAAAAAAGCTTACGCAAATCGGCGTTCGGCGAGATAGCTGCCATCCTCTGATGACTGCTTCCCTCTGTGCAGGGTGTTGTTGGTGGTGATTGAATACTTGCAATGATTTCATTTGATCGCAATCGCCATCGTCACCAGAGGAAGACATCTTGTTGGGTAGCTGTTTGTTTACATTCACTTCCCGCCAATAAGGCAGGGTTCTCAACCTGGGGTACGCGTACCCCAGGGTACGTGAGAGGAATTTTGGGGTACGTGGCGGGTTTCTCAAAATGCTTCAGTTTTAAATAGCAGCAAATTCGTTTGTAGTATACAATGTGTCCTTCACTAGAACCAGGACACGTTAACAACGTTAACAAGGAAACTCTTGGAGTTATATCACTTGAGAGGAAGCTCTCTTGGATTACAGTTGCCACACAACCTTGCAAACCTATAATATTTGCTCCGATTTCTTATCTTATATGTTATTCACACACACAGTGACTTATTTATCACTGTTACTAGTTACAAGTTGCAACTAGCTGCAAGCAACACTAGTTCACTGCCATAATGATCGAAAATTGTCTGATATAGTTCCTTTTTGGTAAATGCATTGCATGTTAGTCACATATAGTGTCTCCCTGTGAGGTACCAGTTCCTATCGACACTACCTCATAGAAACATACTAATATTAATTAAAAATTGTGTCTGCTCCACATATATAACACAATTTAAACTTAATAAACTAAGTCAATAAACCATGCATTTATTGTTACCCTTCCTGACGCTGCATTGTGGGTAAGGGTACGTGATCAATACTGAAAGACTTCGAGGGTACATCACATTAAAAGGTTGAGAAGAAGAAGAATTAACCTGTGCAGAAGCGAGGTGAAATGTGTGTTAAGGTTCCGTGCTGTCTTCAAGTCTCTAGAAATGAAAGATCTTGGTACACCAGACAATTATGTTTTGCTCTATATTATGATGTCAGTCGTATAAACTCAAGTAACTATAAAGAAATACCATGGTAGAATAAGAACAGAAAAATACTGGTAGGAGTAAAACCCTGGCAAATCAATAGATACATCATAATACAGTGTTTAGAGACGATTACTCTGTACCGCGAGACGATACTGACTCTCTCCTGCGAACACTGAAATTGTGACAGTTTGGGTCCTCTCCTATTGATATTAATCAAAGTATTGCGATTTATTCACAATAGTAATATATTACACTCCGACGGAACACGGGCCTAATGTGTTTGAGATGTGGCATTTTGTTTTAGTACATTTCGCTCTATATAGCGACTGTTTAGGACTAAAAAACTGTAGCTTCAGGTAGATATTCAATAATGTTATCTATCGATTTTCAGTCTTAAAGTAGGGAAAATTACGAATATTGATGCATTTCTTTTATAGTCCTCCTTGCTTCTCGAAAAGGTGCACGAATTTAGAAAAGGTTGAAGAACACTAAACTGTACCCTGAAAAAAATACAGTAAAAAGATAAGATAAAATGACCAACATCTCTATTATTATGGAAGCTAATAATAATACCAAGACTAATTAAGTAATTCAGAGATAACGAAACGAACGACGATCACGAGAGCTTCCACGATAACAGTGTGTACGATAAGATTTGATTCCAGATTCCTCGATAGCGCTCCGAGTTTCCAAGATAACAATGGCATTCCAGTTTCCTCGATAGCGATGCAAGTTTCCAAAATGACGATGCCTTTCCATGATAAAGATGCCCTTCCAGTTTCCAAGATAATAATGCGAGTTTCCACGATCAAGATGCAATTCCAGTTTCCACGGGAACGATGCGGGTTTCCACGATGTCGATGCGGTTCCAGTCCTCACGATGCGATTTCAAGACACAATATTGAAGTCCACTTGCCTACACAGGTACTGGGACGAACCCTTTCACCCCGTAAGGATCCACCCAACACCCTTGAGTGCGAGTAAAGTGACGCTGCCACCTTCCTGCGCTGCAATTGAAGTCCACTTGCCTACACAGGTACTGGGATGAACCCTTTCACCCCGTAAGGATCCACCCACACCCTTAGGTGCGAGGAGAGTGGCGCTGCCACCTCACTGCGACGCAATTGAAGTTCACTTGCCTACACAGGTACTGGGGCGAACCCTTTCACCCCGTAAGAGTTCACCCCAGACCCGTGAGTGCGAGGAGAGTGACGCTGCCACCTTACTGCGCCTCACACGGGTAGCCATGAGCATAACCCGCCACACTCCACTCCCCAAACACTGTCAGTGAGTCCTTTTCACCCCGTAAAGGACCACTGGTACGGTCAGTGCCTGGCTCATGGCGCACAGCGTGCCCTCGTTCATGGCGAGTTGTTCAGCCCGATGTCATTATAAGCAGAGGTCCTGTACACACCACTCACCACCAGACTCTATGCAAGGAGCCCTTATCACCCTTAAAGGCCCCTCACGGCATCATCTGATGGACGGTAGACACGGCACCCTGCTTAAGGCGACGCCTTGCCTAGTATGAGGCGCTGCAAGTTGACAACAATCAGTGAGCTTGAAGCCGCGAAGGAAAATGAGTCCACGCTAACAATGGGATTCCACGACAGGTTGCGATTCCAGTGTCCACGGTACAGATGTGTTTGTTGAGGATAACGATCCGTTTATCGAGGCTAACGGTGCGGCGATGGCGATGGCGAAACGATCCAAAGTATTATTACCTACACAGGTACTGGGACGAAACTTTTACCCAGAAAGGGTCAACCCCAGTCCCGTGGTTATGAGAGCAGTGACGATGCAACCTTGCAATGCCTCACACAGGTCGCCATGAGCAATGACCCGCCACACACCACTCCCCAAACGCTGTCATGAAGTGAGTCCTTTTACCTAACCTAACCTAACCTAACCTAATAACCTAACCTAACCTAACCTAACCTAACGTAAAGGACCCCTGGTACTGTCAGTGCCTGGCTCATGGCACATAGCGTGCCCTCGTTCATGGCGAGTTGTTCAGCCCGGTGTCATTATAAGCAGAGGTCCCGTACACACCACTCACCATCATATTCTATGCAAGGAGCCCTTATCACCCCTTTAGGGCCCCTCACGGCACCATCCGGTGAGTGGTAGACATTGATCTCTTGCTTATGGCGACCCTTGCCTAGTGTGATGCGCTGCAAGTGGACGACTAGTAGTGAAGCTTGAGGCCACCAAGGAAAAGCAGGACCTGCAGCCAGTTCCTGCCTTGGGCCCCAGGCCGGACCCGACGGCCACCTCCTTCCCCCGTGCGGCGCCCAAGGCCGTCACGGCCCTCAAACATCTTTAGGCCGAAAGTTCTCAATCGTCGTTTTAATTTTGATTCGAATATAAAATCGTCGATGGTAAATGAAAAATAGCTTTGGTGTGAAAGTGTGCAAGAGTTAGCTGATTAATGAAACAAGGTGAGGCAGCTTTGCTCCGGAGTATTTAGTGTACTTTGCATGTTGCTGCCGTGAATGTGTACGTGTTTGTAGGTAACTGGATAGAAACAGTAGACCAATGGTAGTTGTGTAGCTATTGGGGAACTTTTGAAAATTAGTTAAGCTTCTGGATAGAGTGGATGAGTGCACACAGGTTTGCGTGTCTTATACATAAACTGCCACTTGTAAACATAAATTTTTCTATTTCATGCTCTTAGAAAAAAGCAAACTTAGTTTTCTTTATTTCCCTGATCACAATGACGTATAAATATCAATGTTCCAATCATAAGGAAACACTAGGAGAGGACCCAAACTCCCGTTGAAGTTGCCAGATTCAACAGATATCGTAATATTTCACAGAAAAGATGGTCAACTGCATATCGTATATTTTTGGATATTCTTTTGTCACGTAAGGAGATATCAAGATAGGTAAAGTATTTCTAAACATGTATCTACGACAAAAAACGCTATAATAGTAGAGTTAGGTTATAACTATGCATTGTGTTTTTTTATATACCATCTTGCTCTATTCCTGGGACAAAGATTACTTCTTCCTCAATTGATAGCTCGAAGTTAGTATGATATTTTCTTTCCTTCTAGGTTAGTAAGTAGACTACAAGACACCATGAACCTATGAAGCCCCGTAAATGAGATTATTTTCATAACTTAGAAATCAAAGTCTGATAATGAGATTGTCTATTGCCAACCAAACCGTTCTGCATAGACGTCTTCAGCGTCATAGAGACCTAATGATGTTAGCTCATGGACAGTGGCCATCCTGACAGCGCGAAACCACAGGGGGTTCATAAGAAGATTTCCAGGGGTACTTAGATAGCTGATCTAATAAAATCCTTTGCAGTGCCATTGCATATTGAGTTCCATGTTCCATGTGACAATACTGGGGGTACTGGTAGATGGTCTTATAACTCAGGGGGTTCTTAACGATAAAAAGGTTGAGAACCCCTGGTATAAGGGAATTGTCTAATGGAGTGCTAGATATTAACAAACCAAATTATTAAATCAAACAAAACCAAACGATGATAGTTGAGTGTAAATTTGTTGCCATGATGCTGGTCAACACTGAGTTTGTTGGTATCAGTGTTACACCTTCCTTTTCTTTCCTTACCACTGGACTGAGCAGAGTTACCTTGGTGATGTGTCTACCACTGATGCAGTGTAACCAACTGGTCAATGAGAAATCTTTTTTTCTTTTCTTTCTTTTATTGTGAAACAGATGTTCTTCGCAGAATAACAAATTTCGGCACTTAGCAATCACACTACATTTTCTCTCTCTCTCTCTCTCTCTCTCTCTCTCTCTCTCTCTCTCTCTCTCTCTCTCTCTCTCTCTCTCTCTCTCTCTCTCTCTCTCTCTCTCTCTCTGTCTGTCTGTCTATCTATCTATCTATCTATCTATCTATCTATCTGTCTGTCTATCTATATATCTCTCTGACTGTTAAAGAAGTCACATTTAATAGCGTTAAGCTCCTAGTATGCTTGATTGACTGACTGGCGACTGCTCAAATTAAAGATGTTAAATCTCTAAGCCTGAAACCGTGGTCTTAATTGCTCGTAATTGTCTAATACACTGGAAATTCACTCCACTTGATTTAATCCGTCGTTAATGTTATATGTGGCCAATGAGAATAAGTTATTCAACAAACTGACGAGTGAATACAGTAATCTGCTGCTTGGAGTTACAGCAAAAAATTACGACTTGTTTTAGAAGCTCTTACCAGCGTCCATTCTGAAGTAGTGTTCTATTTTGAACAGTCATGTTTAAGCTTCTACTTCCTTCTATCTTCTACCTAATGAAAATTCTTAATTTCTGTTCATAGATTCATGTTTTTAAAGCATGCCCCTTACACTGGAGAGTGGGACTGAGGGAGTAGCTGCTAAGGGGAAAGGACCGAGTTTAATGTATTACGTATAGTACACATGGATACAATTATACAATTCAAGAAGATTCTAAGCTTTATTTGTAGATCACGAGAAGAGCATGAGGCAAATACGTGCTGCCTCATCGCGAATAAAACCAATTAATAAATTCTGTATTACATATACAAATGTAAATAAAATGTACTCCTATAAATTATCACCATTGAACTACAGACAATTAATAAAAACAAACATTTTTCTACTCTGTGGAGTTAGTCATTTGTTGCTCATATAGGGATCACCCTAACTCTAAAATTAGGTTTCAAGTTTGAGTCATCTTTGCCAAGCCTGTCATGTCAAGTGTACAGGGGCGGCGTGTCCACAACGCTGCCGATAACAAATAAACACTGATCCAAGACTTTATCCAAGATCTAAGACTCTGATCTTCAGACTCTGTTGATGGGGCACAGCAACCCTTGCAATGGCGATGCCTTGAAAATCCAAACCCAACACTTCTGTATATGCAAATATGAACCTTAGAGACTCAAGTGCCTTCCTTTACTCTGAGATATTCAGACTCAAGTGCCTTCCTTTACTCTGAGATATTCATGAACTGTTATTTTGCAGAAAATTACATATCAACTCTAAATATGTTTCCACAAAGTTGCAATTTGTGTTGCTGCCGTGCATGCCTTGCCACCCCTCCATTGGTGACTTGGCACTGAGACCTCGTCGGCCCCTTACACTGACTTGCTAACTCTCTTTTATCATATGAGATTACTTTGCCTCTTTGCTAAAGATACATTTTCAATGTCATCCTTAAAGACACACAGGGACCTCGTCTAACACTTACATAAGGTCGCTAACTTTATTAATCATATGAAAATTACTTTGCTCAAGATACATTTTTAGTGTCACCCTTAATATGTGAACATGCATTTCCTACATTAGCTTAGTAACTTTTTTCGTCATACAAAAAATGCTTTGTTAGTAAAAGATACATTATCAGTGTCATCCTTAATCATGCATATGATAATTATATATACTATTGGGGTGTGTGCTTACACAAATTTTCAATGATGCTTTGAAGATTCTTTCACTCTTGATGTTCATCCATAGCCTCACATTGCTGATTTGGATTAAAATTTCCTGTTTCAATATCCTTCAGTTCCTCTGCCATTCGCCTAATTTGGTTAAGTTGAGTAACTCTTTCCTGCCATCCGGCCTTCCCTTCTCTTTCTTCTGTCTTTATCATGTCGATGTATTCGACAGTACTCAGTGAGTCTGGTCTCAGTGCTATTTCCCTTAATCTTTCAAGGGACTTCCGCACACAGTTGGCCATGTGCATTATTTTTTTCTGCCTCTCATCAAACTCTGCTTGAATCTCATCAATTAGATTTTGAGCGGTCAGCTCAGTTTTTGCCTTTTCGTATCGTTCACGAATTTCCGCTACGGTCTTTTGAACTTTCTTCCTAGTGACAGAAAATGTAGTCACACATTTCATTATCGTCAAGAGAACAGTGTAGAGGACAGACTACACACTTCTTAGACTCGTCCATAACAGAACACCAGCTCCCACCATCTTCAAAAATGCCCTCCAATAAGACGCTAGCCAAGCAGTTTTGGCAACAAGTACTCTCACATTTCAAACAGTTGCGCATTTTTCGATAATTGAACCTACCATCGCTGTATTCCTTTTCAAAAACATCTTCCTCTACTTCTATTGTGAAATTTTTGTTCATGTTGATTTCATGTTCATGATCCTTTAGCAATTTCTTCTCTTTTTCGAGAGTATTCTATTTACTTAGGCCTACTGTGATTTCTTTTTGTATACCTTCAATGTACACTTCAATTCTTTTACGCTCTTGAAGGACATCTTTAGTAAGAATGAGGCTCTTGCTTTCAACATAACGGAGTTTTTCCGGGAAGATCTGGAAACTTTCACATCCCATTTCCCTGAAGAGAGAGCCAAATCTCTGTGTTTTATCCGTCTCGGTGTAAATAGCAGAATTATTGAACTGGAAATATTCCTTATATGGTATTCCAGCTTCTTTTACAGCACTTAGAACCTCGGGCCGTTGTCCATCAGCAAAAGTAACTAAGAGGAAAATATTGTCACTTATGTCTTTGCCAAACAGTGAGAGGATACTGTCAAAAACGTATTTTTGCCCTACAGAGAGTCTTACCTGGGAAGACTGAACCACAAAGCCAATAGCATCGATGTCACGATTGCCACGATCTCCTGGGGAGGTGAAAAACTTGCGAAGTTGTTCCACTATTTCTTTGTCGCGCTTAATGCCCTTAGTGTCGCCGAAACCTGGAGTATCAATGATGGTGAGAGAATAAGGCGATCGGAAAACGTCCTGGTGATGCAGAGTGTAGGAAGTAACATCCTTTGTCTGGCTCTCAGCCTGGTTGGCGCTACTGTCCTCCACAATCATTTTGAAGCGGATTTTGTCATCCCAGTCAACTCCAAGGACATAGTCAACTAGACCATTGATGAGCGTGGTGTTTCCAGAGCCTGTTTCTCCCACCATCATGATAACTTTGTTAGTCTTAATCTGAATACTACGTCCAAACTCTAGCTTTTCAAAGCACCCATCTTCATCCCGCACTGTCTGCTCCATTGGAATAGCATAGATACTTGGAGTTCCGCCTTGGACAGGGGAGGAGCGTTGAAAAACGGATAGTTTGAGGGGCGTCTGTCCAGATCCCGCCATCTTCACCAGCTACCTCGGCGTGGGTGATGTCTGTGGTACGAGTGCGACTTACAGAGAGAGAGAGAGAGAGAGAGAGAGAGAGAGAGAGAGAGAGAGAGAGAGAGAGAGAGAGAGAGAGAGAGAGAGAGAGAGAGAGAGAGAGAGAGAGAGAGAGAGAGAGAGAGAGAGAGAGAGAGAGAGAGAGAGAGAGAGAGAGAGAGATTTAATTCCTGTTTTTCGTGTATCAAAATGATCATCGTAACATTTAAGCTGCATCCCCTTCCAAAGTTATTATTAGTAACCAATTACAATTCTATTAAATAGAATTGTAATTTTGTTTTAGAAGAAAGAGAAACTTTTAACTGTGGTTGAGAAATAGCAATAAATGACCAGTTATTTTTCCAGTGTTTTGAAACTTTTCTTTCATTATGACCCAATTTGATTTTATATATACTTCACTGATGACCCAGTATGTCTGTTCTATTATAATTAACTTTATACCTCTGATTTGGAAAGTTGGACTGGTTCACACACACACACACACACACACACACACACACACACACACACACACACACACACACACACACACACACAAAAAACCACACACACACACGGTTGATCCATTGCTTATATAATGTTCATGATGTGGCGACTTCCTAAACAAGGTCTTGTGATACAGTTTCGTCTTCCAACCCGTACTTTGATTAATCCTGCTGTATAATACCTAGCCTCATAATATTATTGCGTGTGTTAATTGCTTTAGCTATTATTTTCCTCCTGTGGATAGTCAGAGACTTGCCATCCATTCCTCTCCCTTTTAATTTGGCCGTAACATCCCCAAAGCTACAACGTTACCAGGCCAATCACTCTAACGTAATAAAAAGAAAGAACACTTGGACACCACTTAACCAACCTCTAGCAAACTAAACTCTCAAACCTAAACCAGCTGAAAATATCAAGTAATTATATAGCAAGAGAAACGCCACGAAAACTAATGAAATCTCTTACATTATCTTTAGGTACTGATGCATCGCTTATAACACGCGATATGGCAACTATTTCTTACTCATAGTTTGGTATCCAGACGCTAGATGGCACTAAGATTCATTGAAACACAAGGGAGGTAAAGAATCGAGAGCTAAGGTTACTCTATTGTTGCATTTCGTCACTAGATGGCAGTGTTATTATTTGAGGTAAAGAATCGCTAGCTAAGGTTACTCTTCTTTTTCATCTCGTTATTAGATGGTAGTTTTGTTATTTGAGGTAAAGAATCGAGAGCTAAGGTTACTCTACTGTTGCATTTTGTTAGTAGATGGCAGTGTTGTTATTTTCACACTTTTCTTACTCACCCATTTTCTCCTTCAGTTGTTCACTTATTCATTCCTTCACACACTCAAACATTCACTTCTTTACTCACTTCAATATTCGTTTCCTCATTCACTCTTACACGTCGTTCATTCACTCCCTCACTCTTTCACTCATTCATTCCCTTACCGGCTCCAACATTCACTCCCTTACGCTCCCATACATTCATTTCTTCACTCACATTCACACATTCATTCATTCTTTCATTCACGTATCCAAACATTCATTTTCTCACTCACTCACTTATAAAACCATTCACACTCACTCAGTACTATATTCTCTCACTCCTTCCCTTACTCTCACTCACTCTCTCATACTTCTAATCCTTCACTCTTTCACCCATCCAGACATTCTCTCTCTCTCTCTCTCTCTCTCTCTCTCTCTCTCTCTCTCTCTCTCTCTCTCTCTCTCTCTCTCTCTCTCTATAAAAAACCATTCACACACTCAGTACAATATTCTCTCACTCCTTCCCTTACTCTCACTCTCTCATACTTCTAATCCTTCACTCTCTCACTCGTTCACTCCTAATTACTCCCACAGGTGCAGAGTGACGAAGGTGTGCCCAGGTGTACTTCAGATACGCCACATGACAGTCTCCTCATCTTCCTGCCCAGGTGAGACGCGGGACATACCTGTGCTTATCAACTTACCTGTGAGTTTTGATCTCTTGGGAATTTATATTGATTTATTCTCACAGTTTATTTTTCGTACGTTTCCAATGATTATTGTAAATAACATGTATGTGTATGGAATAAGTAAAGAAAAATGTAATATAATCTGAACTAATGGAATATGTGTGTGTGTGCGCGCGTGTGTGTGTGTGTGTGTAGGGCTGAGGGCGTGGTGCAGGGAGCGGCAGGGGCAGTGGCGGCAGGATTGGTGGAGTCAGGGGCAGCCATCCTCGTCCCCCACCACCACCACGACGGCCACCATCACCTCCCCCTCCACGGTGAGTGTCGGGGCGGGGTTCGGAGCTTCGGAACGCCAGGCACGTTTCACACTTCTTTCCTCCTGACACTCATGAACCCAAGAGACGCGCGTCAGAGAGCCAGAGAGTCAGAGCTGGATGTGAAAGTATCTTAGTATATATTAACCCCTTCAACACTGGGACACATTTTTACTTTGAAATATGTGTACGATTAGACCATTCCATTTACATTAGGAAGGATCTATGGAGTTCAGAAGATTAATGGCCATAGTCTTCAATATTTCAATTCCCCACATGAGTTTTTAAAGCTGTATAAAATCGCCAAATAGTAAGCAGAATGAATATGGAAACGCGTCATGGTACTGAAGGGGTTAAAGAAAAAGTAAACGCCACAGGACGAATGGCGTAAGAAAATACCACAAAATAAACAAGTAGCTCAATGAAAAAATAGGGGAATAGAATATAGATGTAGCAATATCTTCAGGAAACAATCTGACATCTAAAATAAATAAGTAGATAGACAAATAAATAAAGAAAAATTAATACAGATTTTTCAAGTGATATAACCTAATCGAAGTTCTGAATAATAAATTAACCAACAAAGTAACCTAACTCACTACCTACTAATTACTGTACCTGGCCAGCACCTGCAGCACTGGCGGGGTGGAAGAGGCAGGTGCATGAGGCGGTGAAGAGAGCTGGCGTCACGTCCTTGGCAGCCTTAGCACAGCGCCTTCAGGAGAGTGACGGCCTTAGGAGAAGCTGCCGGGCGAAGATGGACAAATCTGGGAGAGTATTCCACGTACTAAACAACACTGACGAGGTAGACGAAGGAGGATTAAGCTTATCAAGGAATGGGAGAGGTACAGAGTGGAGATAGATGGACGAGCGCCTCCTATCCTGCTTGCCACGCCATCTAGTGAACACGCCAGGAGTCTTTTGCTCTCTCTCTCCGACTACCTGACAGGGACGCTTCACCCAGAACACGGCTGCCGGACCTGCGTGGAAGCGAGTGAGTGGTTCAGAGGGATGCTGGGAGGGCTGGGAAGGAGTTTGGGTTAGTAGGGAGGCCTGGAAGAGGTTTAAGTAAATGGGAAGACTGGGAGTGATTTAGTAGGAGTAATAGGGAATGATGTGTGTAGATGCAGTGGGTGTGATTGGTGAGTTGCTTGTATGCGTGTGGTTGTAAAAATTCTCAGATTATTCTCTCTCTCTCTCTCTCTCTCTCTCTCTCTCTCTCTCTCTCTCTCTCTCTCTCTCTCTCTCTCTGTTTTGTGAGAATGTGCATTTTCTTTAAGTTGTTTTGTGACAGCATCCCTTTCTTACATTTTCCAATACCGTAAATACACTATTGTCTTCATTTATAATTCCCTTTTCATCCTAACCTTTTATCATTCTCTCCCTAATCTTTCTCAAACTTTTTTCTCTCTCTCTCTCTCTCTCTCTCTCTCTCTCTCTCATACACACACACACACGAAGAATACGTCATGTAAACAAACCCATTTTCTACATATGTGTTTTAAGGGATCACATTTTTATTTTCAAACCACCTGTATAACAACGTGCATTTTTCCCTACAGGTGGCACGGAACATTTAGGAGAGAAAGAGGCGAGGCAAGAGGGGAAGGAGGAAGGGGAGATGGTAATGATAGAAGAGAAAGAAGAAGTAGATGATGAAGAGGGGAAGGAAGAAATGATAATGGTGGGAGTGTTTATAGAAAGACCACAACCTTTTCTGTCTATCATCCTCAACTCTATAATCAACTCAGCGCTGCCGTTACAATCTACTCAATACTACATCTACAACCAGGTGAGTGGAGAGCGCTGAGTGTTAGGACGGGGAAAGGTGGTAAGGAGATTTAGCGCCAGATTTTCAAAGACAAAAAGAGACGATTTGACAAGTTCTATAGAGTATTTTTCCTGTTGGTAATGCAGGAAACTTGTTAACTTGTCACTAAAATTACAGAAACATCCTTAAAAATTCGTGTCACTTCAATTGGAGCTCTTTGAAAATAGTGAAGGTGCAGCGTGGAAGTGTTTCAGAATATGGGATTTAAATTATTATGCATTATGTTGGGAGGGATAAAAAATGAAGTTAATCCATTCCGTACTATGACGCATTTTCATATTCACTCTGCTTACTATTTGGTGATTTCATTCCGCTTCAAAAATTTATGTGGGGCGTTAGAATAGTCAAGACTGTGGCCATTAATCTTCTGACCACCATAAAATAAGTGTTTACAAATCTCAAGGTGAAAAATGTGTCCCAGTACTGAAAGGTTTGATACAAAATAGACTCGATACAGTATAGAGATGAAAAGGTTGAAATTTATGAAGACTCAGATTACATGTATTACGTTTTGAAGGTTACAGAAAAGTGAAGTTTGTACAAGTATATTTAATACGCTATGTAAATAAGTAGAAATGTTAGACTCATGCCAGCAATATACTCATCTTTTATCAACAATCTAGACTATTAAGCGCAATACCGTCAGCTTTCAGTCCAAGGTTCAGTCTGGAATTGTAGTCTGTCGAAGTTGAAATTTACACATTCACAAATAAAAGGTAAATGTGAATACAGGAAAATTCGTGAAAAGCAGACTGATTCAAAATAGCACATTAACACAGAAATTTAATGAAAAAAATCAAATGAACATGTAAACTAATAGAAAAAAATGATACAAGAAAATTAATAAAAAAAAAGCAATAATTGAAAATAATACATAAGGAAAAAAATCTAATAAAAAGAATCAAACTAACATACAAACTACGGAAAAAAAATAATACAAGAGAACTATCAAAAAACATTCATTCAAAATATCATATAAACAAAGAGACTTAATGAAAAAAAAAATATATTGAACTAACATATAAACTAATAAAAAAAATAAATACGAGAAAATTAATGAAAAAAACCAGTAATCCAAATTAGCACAATAAACCAAAAAATCTAATGAAAAAAAAAATCAAACTCAGGTAAACTACTAAAATAAATAATAAAAAGCTGATAAAACGCAGTAATTCAAAATAATACATTAACAAAAAATCTAATGAAAAAAAATAATTAAACACATGAAACAAAAAAAAAAAATGAATGCGGAAAAAATAATAAATGGCGCTGATTCAAAATAGGACATTAGGTAAAAAATTCTATTCAAAAAATATAAAACTGGGATGCAAACTACACACAAAATAATACAGTAAAAGTGCTAAAAGGCAGACTGATTAAATGTAGCGCATGAACAAAGAAATCTAATTAAAAAATGAAACTCACATGAAACGGGAAGGAAAATTAATGCAGGAAAAGGAAATAAAAAGGAAATAAAGAGGAAATAGAAAGGAATGAAAGTAACAAAAAGGCATAAAAAGGAATAAAAAGGAAATAAAAAGGAATAAAAAGGAAATAAAAAGGAAATAAAAAGGAAATAAAAAAGGAAATAAAAAGGAAAAAAAGGAAATAAAAAGGAAATAAAAAGGAAATTAAAAGGAAATAAAAAGGAATAAAAAGGAAATGAAAAGGAAATAAAAAGGAATAAAAAGGAAATGAAAAGGAAATAAAAAGGAATAAAAAGGAAATAAAAAGGAATGAAAAGGAAATAAAAAGGAATAAAAAAGGAAATGAAAAAGGAAATAAAAAGGAAATAAAAAGAAATAAAAAGGAAATAAAAAGGAAATAAAAAGGAAATAAAAAGGAAATAAAAAGGAATAAAAAGGAAATAAAAAGGAAATAAAAAAAGAAATAAAAAGGAAATAAAAAGAAAATAAAAAGGAATAAAAAGGAAATAAAAAGGAATGAAAAGGAAATAAAAAGGAATAAAAAGAAATAAAAAAGAAATAAAAAGGAATAAAAGGAAATAAAAGGAAATAAAAAGGAATAAAAAGAAAATAAAAGAAAATAAAAAAGTAAAAAGAAAAAGAAAAAAATAAAATAAAAAGGAATAAAAAGGAAATAAAAAGGAAATAAAGCAAATAAAAAGGAATAAAAGGAAATAAAAGAGATAAAAAGGAAATAAAAAGTAATGAAAAGGAAATAAAAAGGAATAAAAAGAAATAAAAAGAAATAAAAAGGAAATAAAAAGAAAATAAAAAGGAATAAAAAGGAAATAAAAGGAAATGAAAAGCAAATAAAAAGGAAATAAAATGGAAATAAAAAGAATAAAAAGGAAATAAAAAAGAAATGAAAAGGAAATAAAAAGAAATAAAAAGAAAATAAAAAGGAATAAAAAGCAAACTGGTTCAAAATGGCGCATCAACAAAGAAATCTAATTAGACAAATGAAAACCCACATGTAAAACAAAACACAAAATAAACCCGAATAAAAAAAAAAAAAAAAAAAAAGAAAAGAAAAAGAAAAACCGATCCGAAGAAAAGAAAAATAGCTGAATTAAAAACACTGAATTAAAAAAAAAGGGCAAGTAAATAAACAAATAAACGATGATAAATAGAGAACACAAAAGGGAGACGAAAATCAAAACAAAATATGCCAAGAAAAAGAAAAAAAAACTAACAAAATTAACCCCTTCAGTACTAAGACATATTTAACCTTGTGTTTGGGTACCATTAGACCATTTCATTGACATTAGCAAGGGTCTATGGAGGTCAGAAGATTAACCCCTTCAATACGGTGACGCCTATGTAGGCGTCATGAAGCCCCAGTAGCATATACGGTGACGCCTACGTAGGTGTCATATTTCTTTTCTGAGCTTTCTTCAGTTCAGTTGTCCCGTATAGTGTGTTGGATACCAACTACACACGCTGTATGCTGTCCTTAAAATCCTAGTGCTCCTCCCACCATCCTTGTCTCCACCAATCACTAAAGATAAGCTACATGCGTCCCGCCTTGTGTCTAAAATTACCCAATGGCATAGACTGTTCCCATCTCTCTCTCTCTCTCTCTCTCTCTCTCTCTCTCTCTCTCTCTCTCTCTCTCTCTCTCTCTCTCCCTCCCTCCCTCCCCATCTCCCTTTCCTCCTCCCCTCTCCCTTCCTCTCCTCCTCCCTCTCTCCTCTCGAAAGATAAGTTACATGCGTCCCGCCTTGTAACATTCGTGAAACACACACACACACACACACACACACACACACACACACACACACACACACACACACACACACTAAAAACAAATTTTCTCTCTCTCTCTCTCTCTCTCTCTCTCTCTCTCTCTCTCTCTCTCTCTCGTCTCCCTCTCCCTCCCTCCCCTCCCCTCTTCCTCTCGAAAGATAAGCTACATGCGTCCCGCTTGTGTCTAAAATATTAGCAAATGTCACTCTCTCTCTCTCTCTCTCTCTCTCTCTCTCTCTCTCTCTCTCTCTCTCTCTCTCTCTCTCTCTTTCTCCGAAAAGAAAAGCGTCCACTTTCCTCTTCGAAGGCGATATAGTAACTAAAAAATAGCAGCATAATCCACAAAGACGACAAGTATGACAAGCTTGCACGAGTTTCCCGCGCTTGGGCGCGCGGCACTACCACCCGTATATCATACAGGCAGGCTTTTTTAACATCCGGCGCGAAGGGGTTAATGGCCACAATCTTCACCATTCTAGTCCCCATATGAGTTTCTGAAGCTGTAGAAAATCACCAAATAGTAACCAGAATGAATAGGAAACGCGAACACCTAACAAAACAATCACACTCTTAAACCATTACCAAGTCACCGCCTATCCCTTCACCAGGTCCAGGAATACGAGGATCAGGTGTCGCAGTTTGCTGGTGACCTTCGTGTGGCAGGGACGCGTCACGTGACCCTGGGAGACACTGTGCCAGATGACCTCACCATGACCCAGCGAAAGAATGACCTTCTGTGAGTACCTGGTGACTTTGGGAGGAAGGGGAGGAGGAGGAGGAGGAGGAGGAGATGGTGGAGAAGAAGAAAAAAAGTAAAATAGGAGAAAAATTCAGAAGAAGAAATAAAAGTAGGGAGGAGGAAGAGGAAGAGGAGGAAAGGAACTCAAAGAAAGAGCAAACAACAACAGTAAGAGGAGGAATAAGAGGAAAAGTAAAAAGAAGAATTCAAAAAAAGAACCAACAAAACTAAGGAAAAGGAGTAGGAGGAAGAAAAGGAGGAGGAAGAGGAGCAGGAGGAAGTGGAGGAGGAAGAGGAAGAGGAAGAGAAGGAAGAAGAAGAGGAGGAAAAGGAAAGAAACTCAGAGAAAGAACAATTTGCGACCGTACGAGGAGAAGGAGGAGGAGGAGGAGGAGGAGGAGCAGGAAAGGAACTCAAAAGAGGAACAAAGTACTAAAGAAAGAGAAGGAAGAGGAAGAGGAAGAGAAGGAAGACAAGGAAGACTGATATCAATAAAGACAGGACGTGCAAGATTTCATAACAAGTAGGGAATAAAACAAAACAAAAAAAAAAAAAAGAAAGATAGAAGTAGAACAGGAGCTTTATAAATAGAAAAATGCAAAGAGAAGGAGAAAAAGGAAAAGGCAGACGAAAAAAAAAAGAAAAGGAGAAGGAAGAGGAGAAAAGGGACAACTAATTTAATGATTTAATAAAAGATAAAAAAAAAAAGAATGTAAGAAAAATAGATGAAGGAAATGAAGACAAAGAGGAAGAAGAAAAGGAAGAAAAAAAGAAAGAGGAAGAAGAGGAAGAGGAAGAGAAATAGGAAAAAGAAGAGAAAGAGGAAGAACAGGAGGAAGAGAAGAATTATAGGGCTTTATTAGTATTTATCGAGGAAGAAGAGAAAGAGGAAGAAGAACAGGAGGAGAAAGAGGAAGAAGAGGAAAGAAGAGGAAGAGGAAGAGATAGAGGAAGAGAAAAATTATGAGACTTTATTATTATTTACCATTTTTTTTCACAATGGCCGTTAGGGACAGAGTTAATTGGTTTGAATTAATTACATAGTAATGATTTGCATATAGATTTGATTTATATACATGATTATTAGTCTATAGGTGATGGAAGTAGTAGTAGTAGTAGTAGTAGTAGTAGTAGTAGTAGTAGTAGTAGTAGTAGTAGTAGTAGTAGTAGTAGTAGTAGTAGTAGTAGTAGTAGTAGTGTTGTTGTTGTTGTTGTTGTTGTTGTTGTTGTTGTTGTTGTTTTATGTTATGGCCTAAAGCGCCTGTAGGTCTACTTGAAGAGTATGGGAATCGCTGACCAGCTTCCACAGGTAATTTTATTTATAGTGGTACCCATATTAGGGGCCATGTCACCACCCAAGTGCATCTTTGGTGTAAGGCAATCACACCTCCATCTAGAGCAGTGGTTCCCAAACTTTTTTCTGTCATTTCCCCTGCACCCAGTTCAACCATCCAGATTTCCCCTTTATGTGTATGAGAGAAAGAGCAGTTAAAACACACTGAGACTATTTACTAATTTATTTTTCAAATGTACAAATATACTGATAAACTTATAGTTACAGAGTAAAGTGGATAGAGAGCAGTTAGTAACAACTAAGCATAGCCATAGAGAGCGGTTAGTAACAAATAAAAGGACTTTTGTTTGCTCTTCTACTTCAGAATTAAATTAGTGAGAAGGGTGATGCTGCTTCTTGTGCACCAGTGTATCAATAGCAGGGTTAGTTTTGGCAAGCGCGCAACGTATGTCACATTCCACCTCAAGTCGGTTTCGTGCTTTGGGCTTGATTGTGAGTAAAGTAGAAAATCCTGACTCACAAAGGTAGGTTGTGGAAAACAGAATGAGGATTTTCAATGTGTTGTTGCTCAGTTGTGGGTATGCTCCACACATATTAACCCAAAATTCTTCAAGATCTTGTGCACGAAACTCATCCTTGGCAGAAGAGTCATGTTTGAGCTTCAAGAACTCATTTTGCATGTCCTCAGGGACATCATCCACCTGACATATAAATGGGTTCTTTGTCAGCCTCATTGAAATGTCTTCAGTTTTGATACCAGGGAAATACCGCTTGAACTCGTCCCCCAAATGATCAAGATGAGTGATGATTTCCTCCTTCAGTGGGTTCTTGATGTCTTTCCCACCAAGCATGTCACTCAAACGCTCACAGAATGCTGTATTTCCTTTTTTTCATTTGTTTTCCCAAAGTTGTAGTTTAGCCATGAAAGCATTGATGGTGTCCGTGTGCACAATCACGTTGCTCCTTTGTCCCTGTAATTTCTTATTTAGTTCACTCAGTTTCAAAAATATCAGCAAGATAAGCCATTTGTGCTACAAACCCTTCCTTGTTGAAGGCAGACAGCAGGTCCACCTTGTTGCTGTAACTCAAAAACAACTTTATTTCTTCCCGCAGTTCAAAGACCCGTGCCAGCATGTTCCCTTTTGAAAGCCATCGCACTTGTGTGTGAAATAAAAGAGCAGTGTGGTTAGCATCCATGTCCCGACAGAGTTCGCGAAAGAGGCGAGTGTTCAAGGCTGATCCTTTCACATAGTTAACAATGTTTATGATGACAGTCAAAGCATCATGAAGGTTCTTTGGAACTGTCTTTGAGGCGAGAGCTTCTCTATGGATCATGCAGTGTGTTCCTTTTAAATCAGGCTGCTTCTGCTTCACAAGAGTAATGAATCCTGATCGTGAACCAAGCATATTAGGGCCACCATCTGTGCAAACTCCTTCCGGTTTGTTCCAATCCAGTCCCGACTCTTCAAAGAAATCTGCAACTACTGCCATTACATCAACTGCCTTTGTTGTCATCTCTAATGGCCGGCAAAAAAGAAACTCTTCCTCGATTCCTTTGTCAGTTATGTAGCGGCAAAAAGCAAGCAGTTGTGCAATGTTGGTGACATCCGTAGACTCATCAATTTGAAGGGAAAAAAGGGCGATGACATTACCTTTGACACCACATTTTCCTTAATGTCTTCAGACATTTCTGCAATTCTGTTCTTGATGGTGTTGTTGGACAAGGAGATCTGTTTCATCTTCTGTGATGACTCCTCTCCTAACACAAGCCTCACACTGTCAACGATACATGGTTTCAAAAGGCTTTCACTAATCGTGTGGGGTTTCTTTGCCTTGGCCACCTGAAGGGCAATCACATATGAAGCCTTCACTATGCTGATGTTGGTTTGCTGATACGTCCCAGATGCATCCATCTTCATCCTCTTCAAGCTGGATAACTTTACCTCAAAAAAGCTACAATTCTTATCTTTCAACTGTGGATGAGCATTTGCCAGATGCTGCTTCAGTTGGAAAGGTTTCATGATGCTATTAGAGAAGGTTTTCAAACACACAACACACTGAGGGATGTGTGCACCGTCCTTGACAAGATATGTGAACCCGTAGTCCAAATAACTATCTTGATACCATCTTCGTTTCTGTGACATCTGAAATCAGGCATAAAACAAGGCCTATCAATTTGGGAGAAGAAAAATAAACATAGGAACATCGTAATTCTGTATAGAAATAACAAAATTTTCCATTCCTCCCCCTCCCAAATATAAAATAAATGAATAAATAAACAAATGAACTTCTCATAAACATACAAACTTTTAAGGAATAGTACTTTAATAAAACATCTCTTGAGTAATAACAACCTCAGCCAAAGCATAGAAATAGATCCATGAATTTTTATATCATATTATCCAGTTAACAAACTCACGATTAGAATTGAAATATTATTCGCATTCCTTGTACTACTCAGAAAACAAGCATGAAGCACTGAATCAATATAGGCTGGGATTGTGTGTCAGATGCTCCCAGGCTAACTGACTACTCGTAACTCACTGTGAGTCTGTGAGACTGTAACTCCCGTACCACACCCCGCACTCCCTTCAGAGTTCATGTATGAACGG